>NW_026527415.1:0-47240 GCF_022682495.2 Desmodus rotundus | reverse complement strand
CATGGAAGAACAGGGGGATCTTTGCAGTGGTAGGGACGGGACGGAGGGGTCTGGGGTTTGCCTCCACGTACGCCAGGTGCTCGCACACCGGGCCCAGCTGTTTGAGCCCCGTGGAGGCAGAGGGCTGCCTATGGCTGGATGCAAGTTTCCTGCGGGGTCAAGGGACGGCGTGGGCACTCCCCGAGCGACAGAGGGCACCCGGCCTTTAGAGAGTTACCAGGAAAATTCCCTGCCCAGGCCCCTGGTCCACAAGTCTATGCTGCGCACAGAGTCTGTGCGAGGCTGGGAGTGCTTCTGGGCTCTGTGCCCCAGAGGAAATCGCGTGGTCCTCTAGGTGGCAGGGAGGGTTCCTGTGTCCACGGACAGGTGCCCAGGGACCCTGTGAAACTGCTGTGATCTCTAAAGGGTGGGTCACATGAGCCGAGGGAGGCGAGTGCTGGGGAGCGTGAGTGCGCATGCGCGGCCCAGGTGTTGGCCCTTAACCAGGCAGCCTCGGCTCCGAGAATAGCCATCTCCTGGGGCCTCCCCATGTTCCTCCACTCCTCAAGGAGGACCCCTTTATGGATTGAAGAAAACGGGGATCTTCGCAGTGGTGGGTTCGGGCCGGAGGGGTCTGCAGGTTTGCCTCCACGTAAGCCAGTTGCTCACACACCCGGCCCAGGTGTCCCGGCCCCATGGAGTTGGAGGGCCGCTTATCGCGGGAATCAGGTGTGGTGGGAGGGTCAAGGGACGGCGTGGGCACTCACCGGGTGAGAGAGGACGCCTGGCCCTCAGAGAGCCCCTTGGAAAATCCCCGACCCAGGCCCCCGGTCCCCAAGTCTTTCCTGCGCACACTGTCTGTGAGGAGCTGGGAGAGCTGCTGGGAAGTGTGGCCCATGGGGAATCGCGCGGTCCTCTGGGTGGCAGGGTCGGCTTCCTTTTCCCAGACAGGTGCCTAGGGACCCTGTGCAAATGGTCAGACAGATCAAGGGTGGGGCAAGTGACCCGAGGGAGACTTGTGGTGGGGGAGCCTGAGTGCGCATGCGCGGCCAGGTCTAGGCCCGAAAACAGCCATCCGAGGCTTGGAGAAAAGCCATGTCCAGGGGGCCTCCCCATGTTCTCCCAAGCGGAAAGGGGGACACCTTTACGCAGGGAGAACAGGGGGATCTTTGCAGTGGTAGGGTCAGGGTGGAGGGTTCTGCCGGTTTGTCTCCACGTACGCCAGGTGCCCGCACTCCGAACACAGGTGTTTGAGCCCCGTGGAGGCAGAGGGCTGCTGATTGCTGGATGCAAGTGTCCTGCGGGGTCAAGGAACGGCGAGGGCACTCCCCGGCCGACACAGGGCACCGGGCCCTTGGAGAGTTCCCTGGAAAATCCCCCGCCCAAGCTCCCGGTCCCCAAGTCTGTCCTTAGCACACTGTCTGTGCTGGGCTGGGAGTGCTGCTGGGCAGTGTTGCCTAGGGGAAATCGCGTGGTCCTCTGAGGGGCAGGGAGGGCTTCTCTTTCCAGGGACAGGTGCCCAGGGACCCTGTGGAACTGCTGTGACCTCCCAAGGGTGGGTCACGAGACCCCTCAAGGGTGGGGCACGTGACCTCCCTAGGCTGGGTAAGGTGACCCCTCAAGGGTGGGGCACGTGACCTCCCAAGGGTGGGTCACGTGACCCCTCCAAGGTGGGAGACGTGACCACTCCAAGGTGGGTCCCGAGACCCCTCAAGCGCGGGCCACGTGACCTCCGAAGGGTGGGTCACGTGACCCCTGAAGGGTGGGCCACTTCGCCCCTAAGGGTGGGTCACATGACCCGAGGGAGGCTTGTGGTGGGCAGCCTGAGTGCGCATGCACGGCCCAGGTCTAAACCCGAAACCAGCCAGCCGCGGCTAGGAGAATAGCCATCTCCTGGGGCCTCCCCATGTTCTCCCAAGCGGAAAGGGGGACCCCTTTATGCATGGAAGAACAGGGGGATCTTTGCAGTGGTACGGACGGGACGGAGGGGTCTGGGGTTTGCCTCCACGTACGCCAGGTGCTCGCACACCGGGCCCAGCTGTTTGAGCCCCGTGGAGGCAGAGGGCTGCCTATGGCTGGATGCAAGTTTCCTGCGGGGTCAAGGGACGGCGTGGGCACTCCCCGAGCGACAGAGGGCACCCGGCCTTTAGAGAGTTACCAGGAAAATTCCCTTCCCAGGCCCCTGGTCCACAAGTCTATGCTGCGCACAGAGTCTGTGCGAGGCTGGGAGTGCTTCTGGGCTCTGTGCCCCAGAGGAAATCGCGTGGTCCTCTAGGTGGCAGGGAGGGTTCCTGTGTCCACGGACAGGTGCCCAGGGACCCTGTGAAACTGCTGTGATCTCTAAAGGGTGGGTCACATGAGCCGAGGGAGGCGAGTGCTGGGGAGCCTGAGTGCGCATGCGCGGCCCAGGTGTTGGCCCTTAACCAGGCAGCCTCGGCTCCGAGAATAGCCATCTCCTGGGGCCTCCCCATGTTCCTCCACTCCTCAAGGAGGACCCCTTTATGGATTGAAGAAAACGGGGATCTTCGCAGTGGTGGGTTCGGGCCGGAGGGGTCTGCAGGTTTGCCTCCACGTAAGCCAGTTGCTCACACACCCGGCCCAGGTGTCCCGGCCCCATGGAGTTGGAGGGCCGCTTATCGCGGGAATCAGGTGTGGTGGGAGGGTCAAGGGAAGGCGTGGGCACTCACCGGGTGAGAGAGGACCCCTGGCCCTCAGAGAGCCCCTTGGAAAATCCCCGACCCAGGCCCCCGGTCCCCAAGTCTTTCCTGCGCACACTGTCTGTGAGGAGCTGGGAGAGCTGCTGGGAAGTGTGGCCCATGGGGAATCGCGCGGTCCTCTGGGTGGCAGGGTGGGCTTCCTTTTCCCAGACAGGTGCCTAGGGACCCTGTGCAAATGGTCAGACAGATCAAGGGTGGGGCAAGTGACCCGAGGGAGACTTGTGGTGGGGGAGCCTGAGTGCGCATGCGCGGCCAGGTCTAGGCCCGAAAACAGCCATCCGAGGCTTGGAGAAAAGCCATGTCCAGGGGGCCTCCCCATGTTCTCCCAAGCGGAAAGGGGGACACCTTTACGCAGGGAGAACAGGGGGATCTTTGCAGTGGTAGGGTCAGGGTGGAGGGTTCTGCCGGTTTGTCTCCACGTACGCCAGGTGCCCGCACTCCGAACACAGGTGTTTGAGCCCCGTGGAGGCAGAGGGCTGCTGATTGCTGGATGCAAGTGTCCTGCGGGGTCAAGGAACGGCGAGGGCACACCCCGGCCGACACAGGGCACCGGGCCCTTGGAGAGTTCCCTGGAAAATCCCCCGCCCAAGCTCCCGGTCCCCAAGTCTGTCCTTAGCACACTGTCTGTGCTGGGCTGGGAGTGCTGCTGGGCAGTGTTGCCTAGGGGAAATCGCGTGGTCCTCTGAGGGGCAGGGAGGGCTTCTCTTTCCAGGGACAGGTGCCCAGGGACCCTGTGGAACTGCTGTGACCTCCCAAGGGTGGGTCACGAGACCCCTCAAGGGTGGGGCACGTGACCTCCCTGGGCTGGATCAGGTGACCCCTGAAGGGTGGGGCACGTGACCTCCCAAGGGTGGGTCACGTGACCCCTCCAAGGTGGGACACGTGACCCCTCCAAGGTGGGTCCCGAGACCCCTCAAGCGCGGGGCACGTGACCTCCGAAGGGTGGGTCACGTGACCGCGCAAGGGTGTGTCACGTGACCCCTGAAGGGTGGGCCACTTCGCCCCTAAGGGTGGGTCACATGACCCGAGGGAGGCTTGTGGTGGGGAGCCTGAGTGCGCATGCACGGCCCAGGTCTAAACCCGAAACCAGCCAGCCGCGGCTAGGAGAATAGCCATCTCCTGGGGCCTCCCCATGTTCTCCCAAGCGGAAAGGGGGACCCCTTTATGCATGGAAGAACAGGGGGATCTTTGCAGTGGTAGGGACGGGACGGAGGGGTCTGGGGTTTGCCTCCACGTACGCCAGGTGCTCGCACACCGGGCCCAGCTGTTTGAGCCCCGTGGAGGCAGAGGGCTGCCTATGGCTGGATGCAAGTTTCCTGCGGGGTCAAGGGACGGCGTGGGCACTCCCCGAGCGACAGAGGGCACCCGGCCTTTAGAGAGTTACCAGGAAAATTCCCTGCCCAGGCCCCTGGTCCACAAGTCTATGCTGCGCACAGAGTCTGTGCGAGGCTGGGAGTGCTTCTGGGCTCTGTGCCCCAGAGGAAATCGCGTGGTCCTCTAGGTGGCAGGGAGGGTTCCTGTGTCCACGGACAGGTGCCCAGGGACCCTGTGAAACTGCTGTGATCTCTAAAGGGTGGGTCACATGAGCCGAGGGAGGCGAGTGCTGGGGAGCCTGAGTGCGCATGCGCGGCCCAGGTGTTGGCCCTTAACCAGGCAGCCTCGGCTCCGAGAATAGCCATCTCCTGGGGCCTCCCCATGTTCCTCCACTCCTCAAGGAGGACCCCTTTATGGATTGAAGAAAACGGGGATCTTCGCAGTGGTGGGTTCGGGCCGGAGGGGTCTGCAGGTTTGCCTCCACGTAAGCCAGTTACTCACACACCCGGCCCAGGTGTCCCGGCCCCATGGAGTTGGAGGGCCGCTTATCGCGGGAATCAGGTGTGGTGGGAGGGTCAAGGGACGGCGTGGGCACTCACCGGGTGAGAGAGGACGCCTGGCCCTCAGAGAGCCCCTTGGAAAATCCCCGACCCAGGCCCCCGGTCCCCAAGTCTTTCCTGCGCACACTGTCTGTGAGGAGCTGGGAGAGCTGCTGGGAAGTGTGGCCCATGGGGAATCGCGCGGTCCTCTGGGTGGCAGGGTGGGCTTCCGTTTCCCAGACAGGTGCCTAGGGACCCTGTGCAAATGGTCAGACAGATCAAGGGTGGGGCAAGTGACCCGAGGGAGACTTGTGGTGGGGGAGCCTGAGTGCGCATGCGCGGCCAGGTCTAGGCCCGAAAACAGCCATCCGAGGCTTGGAGAAAAGCCATGTCCAGGGGGCCTCCCCATGTTCTCCCAAGCGGAAAGGGGGACACCTTTACGCAGGGAGAACAGGGGGATCTTTGCAGTGGTAGGGTCAGGGTGGAGGGTTCTGCCGGTTTGTCTCCACGTACGCCAGGTGCCCGCACTCCGAACACAGGTGTTTGAGCCCCGTGGAGGCAGAGGGCTGCTGATTGCTGGATGCAAGTGTCCTGCGGGGTCAAGGAACGGCGAGGGCACTCCCCGGCCGACACAGGGCACCGGGCCCTTGGAGAGTTCCCTGGAAAATCCCCCGCCCAAGCTCCCGGTCCCCAAGTCTGTCCTTAGCACACTGTCTGTGCTGGGCTGGGAGTGCTGCTGGGCAGTGTTGCCTAGGGGAAATCGCGTGGTCCTCTGAGGGGCAGGGAGGGCTTCTCTTTCCAGGGACAGGTGCCCAGGGACCCTGTGGAACTGCTGTGACCTCCCAAGGGTGGGTCACGAGACCCCTCAAGGGTGGGGCACGTGACCTCCCTAGGCTGGGTCAGGTGACCCCTCAAGGGTGGGGCACGTGACCTCCCAAGGGTGGGTCACGTGACCCCTCCAAGGTGGGACACGTGACCCCTCCAAGGTGGGTCCCGAGACCCCTCAAGCGCGGGGCACGTGACCTCCGAAGGGTGGGTCACGTGACCGCGCAAGGGTGTGTCACGTGACCCCTGAAGGGTGGGCCACTTCGCCCCTAAGGGTGGGTCACATGACCCGAGGGAGGCTTGTGGTGGGGAGCCTGAGTGCGCATGCACGGCCCAGGTCTAAACCCGAAACCAGCCAGCCGTGGCTAGGAGAATAGCCATCTCCTGGGGCCTCCCCATGTTCTCCCAAGCGGAAAGGGGGACCCCTTTATGCATGGAAGAACAGGGGGATCTTTGCAGTGGTAGGGACGGGACGGAGGGGTCTGGGGTTTGCCTCCACGTACGCCAGGTGCTCGCACACCGGGCCCAGCTGTTTGAGCCCCGTGGAGGCAGAGGGCTGCCTATGGCTGGATGCAAGTTTCCTGCGGGGTCAAGGGACGGCGTGGGCACTCCCCGAGCGACAGAGGGCACCCGGCCTTTAGAGAGTTACCAGGAAAATTCCCTGCCCAGGCCCCTGGTCCACAAGTCTATGCTGCGCACAGAGTCTGTGCGAGGCTGGGAGTGCTTCTGGGCTCTGTGCCCCAGAGGAAATCGCGTGGTCCTCTAGGTGGCAGGGAGGGTTCCTGTGTCCACGGACAGGTGCCCAGGGACCCTGTGAAACTGCTGTGATCTCTAAAGGGTGGGTCACATGAGCCGAGGGAGGCGAGTGCTGGGGAGCCTGAGTGCGCATGCGCGGCCCAGGTGTTGGCCCTTAACCAGGCAGCCTCGGCTCCGAGAATAGCCATCTCCTGGGGCCTCCCCATGTTCCTCCACTCCTCAAGGAGGACCCCTTTATGGATTGAAGAAAACGGGGATCTTCGCAGTGGTGGGTTCGGGCCGGAGGGGTCTGCAGGTTTGCCTCCACGTAAGCCAGTTACTCACACACCCGGCCCAGGTGTCCCGGCCCCATGGAGTTGGAGGGCCGCTTATCGCGGGAATCAGGTGTGGTGGGAGGGTCAAGGGACGGCGTGGGCACTCACCGGGTGAGAGAGGACGCCTGGCCCTCAGAGAGCCCCTTGGAAAATCCCCGACCCATGCCCCCGGTCCCCAAGTCTTTCCTGCGCACACTGTCTGTGAGGAGCTGGGAGAGCTGCTGGGAAGTGTGGCCCATGGGGAATCGCGCGGTCCTCTGGGTGGCAGGGTGGGCTTCCGTTTCCCAGACAGGTGCCTAGGGACCCTGTGCAAATGGTCAGACAGATCAAGGGTGGGGCAAGTGACCCGAGGGAGACTTGTGGTGGGGGAGCCTGAGTGCGCATGCGCGGCCAGGTCTAGGCCCGAAAACAGCCATCCGAGGCTTGGAGAAAAGCCATGTCCAGGGGGCCTCCCCATGTTCTCCCAAGCGGAAAGGGGGACACCTTTACGCAGGGAGAACAGGGGGATCTTTGCAGTGGTAGGGTCAGGGTGGAGGGTTCTGCCGGTTTGTCTCCACGTACGCCAGGTGCCCGCACTCCGAACACAGGTGTTTGAGCCCCGTGGAGGCAGAGGGCTGCTGATTGCTGGATGCAAGTGTCCTGCGGGGTCAAGGAACGGCGAGGGCACTCCCCGGCCGACACAGGGCACCGGGCCCTTGGAGAGTTCCCTGGAAAATCCCCCGCCCAAGCTCCCGGTCCCCAAGTCTGTCCTTAGCACACTGTCTGTGCTGGGCTGGGAGTGCTGCTGGGCAGTGTTGCCTAGGGGAAATCGCGTGGTCCTCTGAGGGGCAGGGAGGGCTTCTCTTTCCAGGGACAGGTGCCCAGGGACCCTGTGGAACTGCTGTGACCTCCCAAGGGTGGGTCACGAGACCCCTCAAGGGTGGGGCACGTGACCTCCCTAGGCTGGGTCAGGTGACCCCTCAAGGGTGGGGCACGTGACCTCCCAAGGGTGGGTCACGTGACCCCTCCAAGGTGGGACACGTGACCCCTCCAAGGTGGGTCCCGAGACCCCTCAAGCGCGGGGCACGTGACCTCCGAAGGGTGGGTCACGTGACCGCGCAAGGGTGGGCCACTTCGCCCCTAAGGGTGGGTCACATGACCCGAGGGAGGCTTGTGGTGGGCAGCCTGAGTGCGCATGCACGGCCCAGGTCTAAACCCGAAACCAGCCAGCCGCGGCTAGGAGAATAGCCATCTCCTGGGGCCTCCCCATGTTCTCCCAAGCGGAAAGGGGGACCCCTTTATGCATGGAAGAACAGGGGGATCTTTGCAGTGGTAGGGACGGGACGGAGGGGTCTGGGGTTTGCCTCCACGTACGCCAGGTGCTCGCACACCGGGCCCAGCTGTTTGAGCCCCGTGGAGGCAGAGGGCTGCCTATGGCTGGATGCAAGTTTCCTGCGGGGTCAAGGGACGGCGTGGGCACTCCCCGAGCGACAGAGGGCACCCGGCCTTTAGAGAGTTACCAGGAAAATTCCCTGCCCAGGCCCCTGGTCCACAAGTCTATGCTGCGCACAGAGTCTGTGCGAGGCTGGGAGTGCTTCTGGGCTCTGTGCCCCAGAGGAAATCGCGTGGTCCTCTAGGTGGCAGGGAGGGTTCCTGTGTCCACGGACAGGTGCCCAGGGACCCTGTGAAACTGCTGTGATCTCTAAAGGGTGGGTCACATGAGCCGAGGGAGGCGAGTGCTGGGGAGCCTGAGTGCGCATGCGCGGCCCAGGTGTTGGCCCTTAACCAGGCAGCCTCGGCTCCGAGAATAGCCATCTCCTGGGGCCTCCCCATGTTCCTCCTCTCCTCAAGGAGGACCCCTTTATGGATTGAAGAAAACGGGGATCTTCGCAGTGGTGGGTTCGGGCCGGAGGGGTCTGCAGGTTTGCCTCCACGTAAGCCAGTTGCTCACACACCCGGCCCAGGTGTCCCGGCCCCATGGAGTTGGAGGGCCGCTTATCGCGGGAATCAGGTGTGGTGGGAGGGTCAAGGGACGGCGTGGGCACTCACCGGGTGAGAGAGGACCCCTGGCCCTCAGAGAGCCCCTTGGAAAATCCCCGACCCAGGCCCCCGGTCCCCAAGTCTTTCCTGCGCACACTGTCTGTGAGGAGCTGGGAGAGCTGCTGGGAAGTGTGGCCCATGGGGAATCGCGCGGTCCTCTGGGTGGCAGGGTGGGCTTCCGTTTCCCAGACAGGTGCCTAGGGACCCTGTGCAAATGGTCAGACAGATCAAGGGTGGGGCAAGTGACCCGAGGGAGACTTGTGGTGGGGGAGCCTGAGTGCGCATGCGCGGCCAGGTCTAGGCCCGAAAACAGCCATCCGAGGCTTGGAGAAAAGCCATGTCCAGGGGGCCTCCCCATGTTCTCCCAAGCGGAAGGGGGACACCTTTACGCAGGGAGAACAGGGGGATCTTTGCAGTGGTAGGGTCAGGGTGGAGGGTTCTGCCGGTTTGTCTCCACGTACGCCAGGTGCCCGCACTCCGAACACAGGTGTTTGAGCCCCGTGGAGGCAGAGGGCTGCTGATTGCTGGATGCAAGTGTCCTGCGGGGTCAAGGAACGGCGAGGGCACTCCCCGGCCGACACAGGGCACCGGGCCCTTGGAGAGTTCCCTGGAAAATCCCCCGCCCAAGCTCCCGGTCCCCAAGTCTGTCCTTAGCACACTGTCTGTGCTGGGCTGGGAGTGCTGCTGGGCAGTGTTGCCTAGGGGAAATCGCGTGGTCCTCTGAGGGGCAGGGAGGGCTTCTCTTTCCAGGGACAGGTGCCCAGGGACCCTGTGGAACTGCTGTGACCTCCCAAGGGTGGGTCACGAGACCCCTCAAGGGTGGGGCACGTGACCTCCCTAGGCTGGGTCAGGTGACCCCTGAAGGGTGGGGCACGTGACCTCCCAAGGGTGGGTCACGTGACCCCTCCAAGGTGGGACACGTGACCCCTCCAAGGTGGGTCCCGAGACCCCTCAAGCGCGGGGCACGTGACCTCCGAAGGGTGGGTCACGTGACCCCTGAAGGGTGGGCCACTTCGCCCCTAAGGGTGGGTCACATGACCCGAGGGAGGCTTGTGGTGGGGAGCCTGAGTGCGCATGCACGGCCCAGGTCTAAACCCGAAACCAGCCAGCCGTGGCTAGGAGAATAGCCATCTCCTGGGGCCTCCCCATGTTCTCCCAAGCGGAAAGGGGGACCCCTTTATGCATGGAAGAACAGGGGGATCTTTGCAGTGGTAGGGACGGGACGGAGGGGTCTGGGGTTTGCCTCCACGTACGCCAGGTGCTCGCACACCGGGCCCAGCTGTTTGAGCCCCGTGGAGGCAGAGGGCTGCCTATGGCTGGATGCAAGTTTCCTGCGGGGTCAAGGGACGGCGTGGGCACTCCCCGAGCGACAGAGGGCACCCGGCCTTTAGAGAGTTACCAGGAAAATTCCCTGCCCAGGCCCCTGGTCCACAAGTCTATGCTGCGCACAGAGTCTGTGCGAGGCTGGGAGTGCTTCTGGGCTCTGTGCCCCAGAGGAAATCGCGTGGTCCTCTAGGTGGCAGGGAGGGTTCCTGTGTCCACGGACAGGTGCCCAGGGACCCTGTGAAACTGCTGTGATCTCTAAAGGGTGGGTCACATGAGCCGAGGGAGGCGAGTGCTGGGGAGCCTGAGTGCGCATGCGCGGCCCAGGTGTTGGCCCTTAACCAGGCAGCCTCGGCTCCGAGAATAGCCATCTCCTGGGGCCTCCCCATGTTCCTCCACTCCTCAAGGAGGACCCCTTTATGGATTGAAGAAAACGGGGATCTTCGCAGTGGTGGGTTCGGGCCGGAGGGGTCTGCAGGTTTGCCTCCACGTAAGCCAGTTACTCACACACCCGGCCCAGGTGTCCCGGCCCCATGGAGTTGGAGGGCCGCTTATCGCGGGAATCAGGTGTGGTGGGAGGGTCAAGGGACGGCGTGGGCACTCACCGGGTGAGAGAGGACGCCTGGCCCTCAGAGAGCCCCTTGGGAAATCCCCGACCCAGGCCCCCGGTCCCCAAGTCTTTCCTGCGCACACTGTCTGTGAGGAGCTGGGAGAGCTGCTGGGAAGTGTGGCCCATGGGGAATCGCGCGGTCCTCTGGGTGGCAGGGTGGGCTTCCGTTTCCCAGACAGGTGCCTAGGGACCCTGTGCAAATGGTCAGACAGATCAAGGGTGGGGCAAGTGACCCGAGGGAGACTTGTGGTGGGGGAGCCTGAGTGCGCATGCGCGGCCAGGTCTAGGCCCGAAAACAGCCATCCGAGGCTTGGAGAAAAGCCATGTCCAGGGGGCCTCCCCATGTTCTCCCAAGCGGAAAGGGGGACACCTTTACGCAGGGAGAACAGGGGGATCTTTGCAGTGGTAGGGTCAGGGTGGAGGGTTCTGCCGGTTTGTCTCCACGTACGCCAGGTGCCCGCACTCCGAACACAGGTGTTTGAGCCCCGTGGAGGCAGAGGGCTGCTGATTGCTGGATGCAAGTGTCCTGCGGGGTCAAGGAACGGCGAGGGCACTCCCCGGCCGACACAGGGCACCGGGCCCTTGGAGAGTTCCCTGGAAAATCCCCCGCCCAAGCTCCCGGTCCCCAAGTCTGTCCTTAGCACACTGTCTGTGCTGGGCTGGGAGTGCTGCTGGGCAGTGTTGCCTAGGGGAAATCGCGTGGTCCTCTGAGGGGCAGGGAGGGCTTCTCTTTCCAGGGACAGGTGCCCAGGGACCCTGTGGAACTGCTGTGACCTCCCAAGGGTGGGTCACGAGACCCCTCAAGGGTGGGGCACGTGACCTCCCTAGGCTGGGTAAGGTGACCCCTCAAGGGTGGGGCACGTGACCTCCCAAGGGTGGGTCACGTGACCCCTCCAAGGTGGGACACGTGACCCCTCCAAGGTGGGTCCCGAGACCCCTCAAGCGCGGGGCACGTGACCTCCGAAGGGTGGGTCACGTGACCCCTGAAGGGTGGGCCACTTCGCCCCTAAGGGTGGGTCACATGACCCGAGGGAGGCTTGTGGTGGGGAGCCTGAGTGCGCATGCACGGCCCAGGTCTAAACCCGAAACCAGCCAGCCGTGGCTAGGAGAATAGCCATCTCCTGGGGCCTCCCCATGTTCTCCCAAGCGGAAAGGGGGACCCCTTTATGCATGGAAGAACAGGGGGATCTTTGCAGTGGTAGGGACGGGACGGAGGGGTCTGGGGTTTGCCTCCACGTACGCCAGGTGCTCGCACACCGGGCCCAGCTGTTTGAGCCCCGTGGAGGCAGAGGGCTGCCTATGGCTGGATGCAAGTTTCCTGCGGGGTCAAGGGACGGCGTGGGCACTCCCCGAGCGACAGAGGGCACCCGGCCTTTAGAGAGTTACCAGGAAAATTCCCTGCCCAGGCCCCTGGTCCACAAGTCTATGCTGCGCACAGAGTCTGTGCGAGGCTGGGAGTGCTTCTGGGCTCTGTGCCCCAGAGGAAATCGCGTGGTCCTCTAGGTGGCAGGGAGGGTTCCTGTGTCCACGGACAGGTGCCCAGGGACCCTGTGAAACTGCTGTGATCTCTAAAGGGTGGGTCACATGAGCCGAGGGAGGCGAGTGCTGGGGAGCCTGAGTGCGCATGCGCGGCCCAGGTGTTGGCCCTTAACCAGGCAGCCTCGGCTCCGAGAATAGCCATCTCCTGGGGCCTCCCCATGTTCCTCCTCTCCTCAAGGAGGACCCCTTTATGGATTGAAGAAAACGGGGATCTTCGCAGTGGTGGGTTCGGGCCGGAGGGGTCTGCAGGTTTGCCTCCACGTAAGCCAGTTGCTCACACACCCGGCCCAGGTGTCCCGGCCCCATGGAGTTGGAGGGCCGCTTATCGCGGGAATCAGGTGTGGTGGGAGGGTCAAGGGACGGCGTGGGCACTCACCGGGTGAGAGAGGACCCCTGGCCCTCAGAGAGCCCCTTGGAAAATCCCCGACCCAGGCCCCCGGTCCCCAAGTCTTTCCTGCGCACACTGTCTGTGAGGAGCTGGGAGAGCTGCTGGGAAGTGTGGCCCATGGGGAATCGCGCGGTCCTCTGGGTGGCAGGGTGGGCTTCCGTTTCCCAGACAGGTGCCTAGGGACCCTGTGCAAATGGTCAGACAGATCAAGGGTGGGGCAAGTGACCCGAGGGAGACTTGTGGTGTGGGAGCCTGAGTGCGCATGCGCGGCCAGGTCTAGGCCCGAAAACAGCCATCCGAGGCTTGGAGAAAAGCCATGTCCAGGGGGCCTCCCCATGTTCTCCCAAGCGGAAGGGGGACACCTTTACGCAGGGAGAACAGGGGGATCTTTGCAGTGGTAGGGTCAGGGTGGAGGGTTCTGCCGGTTTGTCTCCACGTACGCCAGGTGCCCGCACTCCGAACACAGGTGTTTGAGCCCCGTGGAGGCAGAGGGCTGCTGATTGCTGGATGCAAGTGTCCTGCGGGGTCAAGGAACGGCGAGGGCACTCCCCGGCCGACACAGGGCACCGGGCCCTTGGAGAGTTCCCTGGAAAATCCCCCGCCCAAGCTCCCGGTCCCCAAGTCTGTCCTTAGCACACTGTCTGTGCTGGGCTGGGAGTGCTGCTGGGCAGTGTTGCCTAGGGGAAATCGCGTGGTCCTCTGAGGGGCAGGGAGGGCTTCTCTTTCCAGGGACAGGTGCCCAGGGACCCTGTGGAACTGCTGTGACCTCCCAAGGGTGGGTCACGAGACCCCTCAAGGGTGGGGCACGTGACCTCCCTAGGCTGGGTCAGGTGACCCCTCAAGGGTGGGGCACGTGACCTCCCAAGGGTGGGTCACGTGACCCCTCCAAGGTGGGACACGTGACCCCTCCAAGGTGGGTCCCGAGACCCCTCAAGCGCGGGGCACGTGACCTCCGAAGGGTGGGTCACGTGACCCCTGAAGGGTGGGCCACTTCGCCCCTAAGGGTGGGTCACATGACCCGAGGGAGGCTTGTGGTGGGGAGCCTGAGTGCGCATGCACGGCCCAGGTCTAAACCCGAAACCAGCCAGCCGTGGCTAGGAGAATAGCCATCTCCTGGGGCCTCCCCATGTTCTCCCAAGCGGAAAGGGGGACCCCTTTATGCATGGAAGAACAGGGGGATCTTTGCAGTGGTAGGGACGGGACGGAGGGGTCTGGGGTTTGCCTCCACGTACGCCAGGTGCTCGCACACCGGGCCCAGCTGTTTGAGCCCCGTGGAGGCAGAGGGCTGCCTATGGCTGGATGCAAGTTTCCTGCGGGGTCAAGGGACGGCGTGGGCACTCCCCGAGCGACAGAGGGCACCCGGCCTTTAGAGAGTTACCAGGAAAATTCCCTGCCCAGGCCCCTGGTCCACAAGTCTATGCTGCGCACAGAGTCTGTGCGAGGCTGGGAGTGCTTCTGGGCTCTGTGCCCCAGAGGAAATCGCGTGGTCCTCTAGGTGGCAGGGAGGGTTCCTGTGTCCACGGACAGGTGCCCAGGGACCCTGTGAAACTGCTGTGATCTCTAAAGGGTGGGTCACATGAGCCGAGGGAGGCGAGTGCTGGGGAGCCTGAGTGCGCATGCGCGGCCCAGGTGTTGGCCCTTAACCAGGCAGCCTCGGCTCCGAGAATAGCCATCTCCTGGGGCCTCCCCATGTTCCTCCACTCCTCAAGGAGGACCCCTTTATGGATTGAAGAAAACGGGGATCTTCGCAGTGGTGGGTTCGGGCCGGAGGGGTCTGCAGGTTTGCCTCCACGTAAGCCAGTTACTCACACACCCGGCCCAGGTGTCCCGGCCCCATGGAGTTGGAGGGCCGCTTATCGCGGGAATCAGGTGTGGTGGGAGGGTCAAGGGACGGCGTGGGCACTCACCGGGTGAGAGAGGACGCCTGGCCCTCAGAGAGCCCCTTGGGAAATCCCCGACCCAGGCCCCCGGTCCCCAAGTCTTTCCTGCGCACACTGTCTGTGAGGAGCTGGGAGAGCTGCTGGGAAGTGTGGCCCATGGGGAATCGCGCGGTCCTCTGGGTGGCAGGGTGGGCTTCCGTTTCCCAGACAGGTGCCTAGGGACCCTGTGCAAATGGTCAGACAGATCAAGGGTGGGGCAAGTGACCCGAGGGAGACTTGTGGTGGGGGAGCCTGAGTGCGCATGCGCGGCCAGGTCTAGGCCCGAAAACAGCCATCCGAGGCTTGGAGAAAAGCCATGTCCAGGGGGCCTCCCCATGTTCTCCCAAGCGGAAAGGGGGACACCTTTACGCAGGGAGAACAGGGGGATCTTTGCAGTGGTAGGGTCAGGGTGGAGGGTTCTGCCGGTTTGTCTCCACGTACGCCAGGTGCCCGCACTCCGAACACAGGTGTTTGAGCCCCGTGGAGGCAGAGGGCTGCTGATTGCTGGATGCAAGTGTCCTGCGGGGTCAAGGAACGGCGAGGGCACTCCCCGGCCGACACAGGGCACCGGGCCCTTGGAGAGTTCCCTGGAAAATCCCCCGCCCAAGCTCCCGGTCCCCAAGTCTGTCCTTAGCACACTGTCTGTGCTGGGCTGGGAGTGCTGCTGGGCAGTGTTGCCTAGGGGAAATCGCGTGGTCCTCTGAGGGGCAGGGAGGGCTTCTCTTTCCAGGGACAGGTGCCCAGGGACCCTGTGGAACTGCTGTGACCTCCCAAGGGTGGGTCACGAGACCCCTCAAGGGTGGGGCACGTGACCTCCCTAGGCTGGGTCAGGTGACCCCTGAAGGGTGGGGCACGTGACCTCCCAAGGGTGGGTCACGTGACCCCTCCAAGGTGGGACACGTGACCCCTCCAAGGTGGGTCCCGAGACCCCTCAAGCGCGGGGCACGTGACCTCCGAAGGGTGGGTCACGTGACCCCTGAAGGGTGGGCCACTTCGCCCCTAAGGGTGGGTCACATGACCCGAGGGAGGCTTGTGGTGGGGAGCCTGAGTGCGCATGCACGGCCCAGGTCTAAACCCGAAACCAGCCAGCCGTGGCTAGGAGAATAGCCATCTCTTGGGGCCTCCCCATGTTCTCCCAAGCGGAAAGGGGGACCCCTTTATGCATGGAAGAACAGGGGGATCTTTGCAGTGGTAGGGACGGGACGGAGGGGTCTGGGGTTTGCCTCCACGTACGCCAGGTGCTCGCACACCGGGCCCAGCTGTTTGAGCCCCGTGGAGGCAGAGGGCTGCCTATGGCTGGATGCAAGTTTCCTGCGGGGTCAAGGGACGGCGTGGGCACTCCCCGAGCGACAGAGGGCACCCGGCCTTTAGAGAGTTACCAGGAAAATTCCCTGCCCAGGCCCCTGGTCCACAAGTCTATGCTGCGCACAGAGTCTGTGCGAGGCTGGGAGTGCTTCTGGGCTCTGTGCCCCAGAGGAAATCGCGTGGTCCTCTAGGTGGCAGGGAGGGTTCCTGTGTCCACGGACAGGTGCCCAGGGACCCTGTGAAACTGCTGTGATCTCTAAAGGGTGTGTCACATGAGCCGAGGGAGGCGAGTGCTGGGGAGCCTGAGTGCGCATGCGCGGCCCAGGTGTTGGCCCTTAACCAGGAAGCCTCGGCTCCGAGAATAGCCATCTCCTGGGGCCTCCCCATGTTCCTCCACTCCTCAAGGAGGACCCCTTTATGGATTGAAGAAAACGGGGATCTTCGCAGTGGTGGGTTCGGGCCGGAGGGGTCTGCAGGTTTGCCTCCACGTAAGCCAGTTGCTCACACACCCGGCCCAGGTGTCCCGGCCCCATGGAGTTGGAGGGCCGCTTATCGCGGGAATCAGGTGTGGTGGGAGGGTCAAGGGACGGCGTGGGCACTCACCGGGTGAGAGAGGACCCCTGGCCCTCAGAGAGCCCCTTGGAAAATCCCCGACCCAGGCCCCCGGTCCCCAAGTCTTTCCTGCGCACACTGTCTGTGAGGAGCTGGGAGAGCTGCTGGGAAGTGTGGCCCATGGGGAATCGCGCGGTCCTCTGGGTGGCAGGGTGGGCTTCCGTTTCCCAGACAGGTGCCTAGGGACCCTGTGCAAATGGTCAGACAGATCAAGGGTGGGGCAAGTGACCCGAGGGAGACTTGTGGTGGTGGAGCCTGAGTGCGCATGCGCGGCCAGGTCTAGGCCCGAAAACAGCCATCCGAGGCTTGGAGAAAAGCCATGTCCAGGGGGCCTCCCCATGTTCTCCCAAGCGGAAAGGGGGACACCTTTACGCAGGGAGAACAGGGGGATCTTTGCAGTGGTAGGGTCAGGGTGGAGGGTTCTGCCGGTTTGTCTCCACGTACGCCAGGTGCCCGCACTCCGAACACAGGTGTTTGAGCCCCGTGGAGGCAGAGGGCTGCTGATTGCTGGATGCAAGTGTCCTGCTGGGTCAAGGAACGGCGAGGGCACACCCCGGCCGACACAGGGCACCGGGCCCTTGGAGAGTTCCCTGGAAAATCCCCCGCCCAAGCTCCCGGTCCCCAAGTCTGTCCTTAGCACACTGTCTGTGCTGGGCTGGGAGTGCTGCTGGGCAGTGTTGCCTAGGGGAAATCGCGTGGTCCTCTGAGGGGCAGGGAGGGCTTCTCTTTCCAGGGACAGGTGCCCAGGGACCCTGTGGAACTGCTGTGACCTCCCAAGGGTGGGTCACGAGACCCCTCAAGGGTGGTGCACGTGACCTCCCTGGGCTGGGTCAGGTGACCCCTGAAGGGTGGGGCACGTGACCTCCCAAGGGTGGGTCACGTGACCCCTCCAAGGTGGGACACGTGACCCCTCCAAGGTGGGTCCCGAGACCCCTCAAGCGCGGGGCACGTGACCTCCGAAGGGTGGGTCACGTGACCGCGCAAGGGTGTGTCACGTGACCCCTGAAGGGTGGGCCACTTCGCCCCTAAGGGTGGGTCACATGACCCGAGGGAGGCTTGTGGTGGGGAGCCTGAGTGCGCATGCACGGCCCAGGTCTAAACCCGAAACCAGCCAGCCGCGGCTAGGAGAATAGCCATCTCCTGGGGCCTCCCCATGTTCTCCCAAGCGGAAAGGGGGACCCCTTTATGCATGGAAGAACAGGGGGATCTTTGCAGTGGTAGGGACGGGACGGAGGGGTCTGGGGTTTGCCTCCACGTACGCCAGGTGCTCGCACACCGGGCCCAGCTGTTTGAGCCCCGTGGAGGCAGAGGGCTGCCTATGGCTGGATGCAAGTTTCCTGCGGGGTCAAGGGACGGCGTGGGCACTCCCCGAGCGACAGAGGGCACCCGGCCTTTAGAGAGTTACCAGGAAAATTCCCTGCCCAGGCCCCTGGTCCACAAGTCTATGCTGCGCACAGAGTCTGTGCGAGGCTGGGAGTGCTTCTGGGCTCTGTGCCCCAGAGGAAATCGCGTGGTCCTCTAGGTGGCAGGGAGGGTTCCTGTGTCCACGGACAGGTGCCCAGGGACCCTGTGAAACTGCTGTGATCTCTAAAGGGTGGGTCACATGAGCCGAGGGAGGCGAGTGCTGGGGAGCCTGAGTGCGCATGCGCGGCCCAGGTGTTGGCCCTTAAGCAGGCAGCCTCGGCTCCGAGAATAGCCATCTCCTGGGGCCTCCCCATGTTCCTCCACTCCTCAAGGAGGACCCCTTTATGGATTGAAGAAAACGGGGATCTTCGCAGTGGTGGGTTCGGGCCGGAGGGGTCTGCAGGTTTGCCTCCACGTAAGCCAGTTGCTCACACACCCGGCCCAGGTGTCCCGGCCCCATGGAGTTGGAGGGCCGCTTATCGCGGGAATCAGGTGTGGTGGGAGGGTCAAGGGACGGCGTGGGCACTCACCGGGTGAGAGAGGACGCCTGGCCCTCAGAGAGCCCCTTGGAAAATCCCCGACCCAGGCCCCCGGTCCCCAAGTCTTTCCTGCGCACACTGTCTGTGAGGAGCTGGGAGAGCTGCTGGGAAGTGTGGCCCATGGGAAATCGCGCGGTCCTCTGGGTGGCAGGGTGGGCTTCCGTTTCCCAGACAGGTGCCTAGGGACCCTGTGCAAATGGTCAGACAGATCAAGGGTGGGGCAAGTGACCCGAGGGAGACTTGTGGTGGGGGAGCCTGAGTGCGCATGCGCGGCCAGGTCTAGGCCCGAAAACAGCCATCCGAGGCTTGGAGAAAAGCCATGTCCAGGGGGCCTCCCCATGTTCTCCCAAGCGGAAAGGGGGACACCTTTACGCAGGGAGAACAGGGGGATCTTTGCAGTGGTAGGGTCAGGGTGGAGGGTTCTGCCGGTTTGTCTCCACGTACGCCAGGTGCCCGCACTCCGAACACAGGTGTTTGAGCCCCGTGGAGGCAGAGGGCTGCTGATTGCTGGATGCAAGTGTCCTGCGGGGTCAAGGAACGGCGAGGGCACTCCCCGGCCGACACAGGGCACCGGGCCCTTGGAGAGTTCCCTGGAAAATCCCCCGCCCAAGCTCCCGGTCCCCAAGTCTGTCCTTAGCACACTGTCTGTGCTGGGCTGGGAGTGCTGCTGGGCAGTGTTGCCTAGGGGAAATCGCGTGGTCCTCTGAGGGGCAGGGAGGGCTTCTCTTTCCAGGGACAGGTGCCCAGGGACCCTGTGGAACTGCTGTGACCTCCCAAGGGTGGGTCACGAGACCCCTCAAGGGTGGGGCACGTGACCTCCCTAGGCTGGGTCAGGTGACCCCTGAAGGGTGGGGCACGTGACCTCCCAAGGGTGGGTCACGTGACCCCTCCAAGGTGGGACACGTGACCCCTCCAAGGTGGGTCCCGAGACCCCTCAAGCGCGGGGCACGTGACCTCCGAAGGGTGGGTCACGTGACCCCTGAAGGGTGGGCCACTTCGCCCCTAAGGGTGGGTCACATGACCCGAGGGAGGCTTGTGGTGGGGAGCCTGAGTGCGCATGCACGGCCCAGGTCTAAACCCGAAACCAGCCAGCCGTGGCTAGGAGAATAGCCATCTCTTGGGGCCTCCCCATGTTCTCCCAAGCGGAAAGGGGGACCCCTTTATGCATGGAAGAACAGGGGGATCTTTGCAGTGGTAGGGACGGGACGGAGGGGTCTGGGGTTTGCCTCCACGTACGCCAGGTGCTCGCACACCGGGCCCAGCTGTTTGAGCCCCGTGGAGGCAGAGGGCTGCCTATGGCTGGATGCAAGTTTCCTGCGGGGTCAAGGGACGGCGTGGGCACTCCCCGAGCGACAGAGGGCACCCGGCCTTTAGAGAGTTACCAGGAAAATTCCCTGCCCAGGCCCCTGGTCCACAAGTCTATGCTGCGCACAGAGTCTGTGCGAGGCTGGGAGTGCTTCTGGGCTCTGTGCCCCAGAGGAAATCGCGTGGTCCTCTAGGTGGCAGGGAGGGTTCCTGTGTCCACGGACAGGTGCCCAGGGACCCTGTGAAACTGCTGTGATCTCTAAAGGGTGTGTCACATGAGCCGAGGGAGGCGAGTGCTGGGGAGCCTGAGTGCGCATGCGCGGCCCAGGTGTTGGCCCTTAACCAGGCAGCCTCGGCTCCGAGAATAGCCATCTCCTGGGGCCTCCCCATGTTCCTCCACTCCTCAAGGAGGACCCCTTTATGGATTGAAGAAAACGGGGATCTTCGCAGTGGTGGGTTCGGGCCGGAGGGGTCTGCAGGTTTGCCTCCAAGTAAGCCAGTTGCTCACACACCCGGCCCAGGTGTCCCGGCCCCATGGAGTTGGAGGGCCGCTTATCGCGGGAATCAGGTGTGGTGGGAGGGTCAAGGGACGGCGTGGGCACTCACCGGGTGAGAGAGGACCCCTGGCCCTCAGAGAGCCCCTTGGAAAATCCCCGACCCAGGCCCCCGGTCCCCAAGTCTTTCCTGCGCACACTGTCTGTGAGGAGCTGGGAGAGCTGCTGGGAAGTGTGGCCCATGGGGAATCGCGCGGTCCTCTGGGTGGCAGGGTGGGCTTCCGTTTCCCAGACAGGTGCCTAGGGACCCTGTGCAAATGGTCAGACAGATCAAGGGTGGGGCAAGTGACCCGAGGGAGACTTGTGGTGGTGGAGCCTGAGTGCGCATGCGCGGCCAGGTCTAGGCCCGAAAACAGCCATCCGAGGCTTGGAGAAAAGCCATGTCCAGGGGGCCTCCCCATGTTCTCCCAAGCGGAAAGGGGGACACCTTTACGCAGGGAGAACAGGGGGATCTTTGCAGTGGTAGGGTCAGGGTGGAGGGTTCTGCCGGTTTGTCTCCACGTACGCCAGGTGCCCGCACTCCGAACACAGGTGTTTGAGCCCCGTGGAGGCAGAGGGCTGCTGATTGCTGGATGCAAGTGTCCTGCTGGGTCAAGGAACGGCGAGGGCACACCCCGGCCGACACAGGGCACCGGGCCCTTGGAGAGTTCCCTGGAAAATCCCCCGCCCAAGCTCCCGGTCCCCAAGTCTGTCCTTAGCACACTGTCTGTGCTGGGCTGGGAGTGCTGCTGGGCAGTGTTGCCTAGGGGAAATCGCGTGGTCCTCTGAGGGGCAGGGAGGGCTTCTCTTTCCAGGGACAGGTGCCCAGGGACCCTGTGGAACTGCTGTGACCTCCCAAGGGTGGGTCACGAGACCCCTCAAGGGTGGTGCACGTGACCTCCCTGGGCTGGGTCAGGTGACCCCTGAAGGGTGGGGCACGTGACCTCCCAAGGGTGGGTCACGTGACCCCTCCAAGGTGGGACACGTGACCCCTCCAAGGTGGGTCCCGAGACCCCTCAAGCGCGGGGCACGTGACCTCCGAAGGGTGGGTCACGTGACCGCGCAAGGGTGTGTCACGTGACCCCTGAAGGGTGGGCCACTTCGCCCCTAAGGGTGGGTCACATGACCCGAGGGAGGCTTGTGGTGGGGAGCCTGAGTGCGCATGCACGGCCCAGGTCTAAACCCGAAACCAGCCAGCCGCGGCTAGGAGAATAGCCATCTCCTGGGGCCTCCCCATGTTCTCCCAAGCGGAAAGGGGGACCCCTTTATGCATGGAAGAACAGGGGGATCTTTGCAGTGGTAGGGACGGGACGGAGGGGTCTGGGGTTTGCCTCCACGTACGCCAGGTGCTCGCACACCGGGCCCAGCTGTTTGAGCCCCGTGGAGGCAGAGGGCTGCCTATGGCTGGATGCAAGTTTCCTGCGGGGTCAAGGGACGGCGTGGGCACTCCCCGAGTGACAGAGGGCACCCGGCCTTTAGAGAGTTACCAGGAAAATTCCCTGCCCAGGCCCCTGGTCCACAAGTCTATGCTGCGCACAGAGTCTGTGCGAGGCTGGGAGTGCTTCTGGGCTCTGTGCCCCAGAGGAAATCGCGTGGTCCTCTAGGTGGCAGGGAGGGTTCCTGTGTCCACGGACAGTTGCCCAGGGACCCTGTGAAACTGCTGTGATCTCTAAAGGGTGGGTCACATGAGCCGAGGGAGGCGAGTGCTGGGGAGCCTGAGTGCGCATGCGCGGCCCAGGTGTTGGCCCTTAAGCAGGCAGCCTCGGCTCCGAGAATAGCCATCTCCTGGGGCCTCCCCATGTTCCTCCACTCCTCAAGGAGGACCCCTTTATGGATTGAAGAAAACGGGGATCTTCGCAGTGGTGGGTTCGGGCCGGAGGGGTCTGCAGGTTTGCCTCCACGTAAGCCAGTTGCTCACACACCCGGCCCAGGTGTCCCGGCCCCATGGAGTTGGAGGGCCGCTTATCGCGGGAATCAGGTGTGGTGGGAGGGTCAAGGGACGGCGTGGGCACTCACCGGGTGAGAGAGGACGCCTGGCCCTCAGAGAGCCCCTTGGAAAATCCCCGACCCAGGCCCCCGGTCCCCAAGTCTTTCCTGCGCACACTGTCTGTGAGGAGCTGGGAGAGCTGCTGGGAAGTGTGGCCCATGGGAAATCGCGCGGTCCTCTGGGTGGCAGGGTGGGCTTCCGTTTCCCAGACAGGTGCCTAGGGACCCTGTGCAAATGGTCAGACAGATCAAGGGTGGGGCAAGTGACCCGAGGGAGACTTGTGGTGGGGGAGCCTGAGTGCGCATGCGCGGCCAGGTCTAGGCCCGAAAACAGCCATCCGAGGCTTGGAGAAAAGCCATGTCCAGGGGGCCTCCCCATGTTCTCCCAAGCGGAAAGGGGGACACCTTTACGCAGGGAGAACAGGGGGATCTTTGCAGTGGTAGGGTCAGGGTGGAGGGTTCTGCCGGTTTGTCTCCACGTACGCCAGGTGCCCGCACTCCGAACACAGGTGTTTGAGCCCCGTGGAGGCAGAGGGCTGCTGATTGCTGGATGCAAGTGTCCTGCGGGGTCAAGGAACGGCGAGGGCACTCCCCGGCCGACACAGGGCACCGGGCCCTTGGAGAGTTCCCTGGAAAATCCCCCGCCCAAGCTCCCGGTCCCCAAGTCTGTCCTTAGCACACTGTCTGTGCTGGGCTGGGAGTGCTGCTGGGCAGTGTTGCCTAGGGGAAATCGCGTGGTCCTCTGAGGGGCAGGGAGGGCTTCTCTTTCCAGGGACAGGTGCCCAGGGACCCTGTGGAACTGCTGTGACCTCCCAAGGGTGGGTCACGAGACCCCTCAAGGGTGGGGCACGTGACCTCCCTAGGCTGGGTCAGGTGACCCCTGAAGGGTGGGGCACGTGACCTCCCAAGGGTGGGTCACGTGACCCCTCCAAGGTGGGACACGTGACCCCTCCAAGGTGGGTCCCGAGACCCCTCAAGCGCGGGGCACGTGACCTCCGAAGGGTGGGTCACGTGACCCCTGAAGGGTGGGCCACTTCGCCCCTAAGGGTGGGTCACATGACCCGAGGGAGGCTTGTGGTGGGCAGCCTGAGTGCGCATGCACGGCCCAGGTCTAAACCCGAAACCAGCCAGCCGCGGCTAGGAGAATAGCCATCTCCTGGGGCCTCCCCATGTTCTCCCAAGCGGAAAGGGGGACCCCTTTATGCATGGAAGAACAGGGGGATCTTTGCAGTGGTAGGGACGGGACGGAGGGGTCTGGGGTTTGCCTCCACGTACGCCAGGTGCTCGCACACCGGGCCCAGCTGTTTGAGCCCCGTGGAGGCAGAGGGCTGCCTATGGCTGGATGCAAGTTTCCTGCGGGGTCAAGGGACGGCGTGGGCACTCCCCGAGCGACAGAGGGCACCCGGCCTTTAGAGAGTTACCAGGAAAATTCCCTGCCCAGGCCCCTGGTCCACAAGTCTATGCTGCGCACAGAGTCTGTGCGAGGCTGGGAGTGCTTCTGGGCTCTGTGCCCCAGAGGAAATCGCGTGGTCCTCTAGGTGGCAGGGAGGGTTCCTGTGTCCACGGACAGGTGCCCAGGGACCCTGTGAAACTGCTGTGATCTCTAAAGGGTGGGTCACATGAGCCGAGGGAGGCGAGTGCTGGGGAGCCTGAGTGCGCATGCGCGGCCCAGGTGTTGGCCCTTAACCAGGCAGCCTCGGCTCCGAGAATAGCCATCTCCTGGGGCCTCCCCATGTTCCTCCACTCCTCAAGGAGGACCCCTTTATGGATTGAAGAAAACGGGGATCTTCGCAGTGGTGGGTTCGGGCCGGAGGGGTCTGCAGGTTTGCCTCCACGTAAGCCAGTTGCTCACACACCCGGCCCAGGTGTCCCGGCCCCATGGAGTTGGAGGGCCGCTTATCGCGGGAATCAGGTGTGGTGGGAGGGTCAAGGGAAGGCGTGGGCACTCACCGGGTGAGAGAGGACCCCTGGCCCTCAGAGAGCCCCTTGGAAAATCCCCGACCCAGGCCCCCGGTCCCCAAGTCTTTCCTGCGCACACTGTCTGTGAGGAGCTGGGAGAGCTGCTGGGAAGTGTGGCCCATGGGGAATCGCGCGGTCCTCTGGGTGGCAGGGTGGGCTTCCGTTTCCCAGACAGGTGCCTAGGGACCCTGTGCAAATGGTCAGACAGATCAAGGGTGGGGCAAGTGACCCGAGGGAGACTTGTGGTGGGGGAGCCTGAGTGCGCATGCGCGGCCAGGTCTAGGCCCGAAAACAGCCATCCGAGGCTTGGAGAAAAGCCATGTCCAGGGGGCCTCCCCATGTTCTCCCAAGCGGAAAGGGGGACACCTTTACGCAGGGAGAACAGGGGGATCTTTGCAGTGGTAGGGTCAGGGTGGAGGGTTCTGCCGGTTTGTCTCCACGTACGCCAGGTGCCCGCACTCCGAACACAGGTGTTTGAGCCCCGTGGAGGCAGAGGGCTGCTGATTGCTGGATGCAAGTGTCCTGCGGGGTCAAGGAACGGCGAGGGCACACCCCGGCCGACACAGGGCACCGGGCCCTTGGAGAGTTCCCTGGAAAATCCCCCGCCCAAGCTCCCGGTCCCCAAGTCTGTCCTTAGCACACTGTCTGTGCTGGGCTGGGAGTGCTGCTGGGCAGTGTTGCCTAGGGGAAATCGCGTGGTCCTCTGAGGGGCAGGGAGGGCTTCTCTTTCCAGGGACAGGTGCCCAGGGACCCTGTGGAACTGCTGTGACCTCCCAAGGGTGGGTCACGAGACCCCTCAAGGGTGGGGCACGTGACCTCCCTGGGCTGGGTCAGGTGACCCCTGAAGGGTGGGGCACGTGACCTCCCAAGGGTGGGTCACGTGACCCCTCCAAGGTGGGACACGTGACCCCTCCAAGGTGGGTCCCGAGACCCCTCAAGCGCGGGGCACGTGACCTCCGAAGGGTGGGTCACGTGACCGTGCAAGGGTGTGTCACCTGACCCCTGAAGGGTGGGCCACTTCGCCCCTAAGGGTGGGTCACATGACCCGAGGGAGGCTTGTGGTGGGGAGCCTGAGTGCGCATGCACGGCCCAGGTCTAAACCCGAAACCAGCCAGCCGCGGCTAGGAGAATAGCCATCTCCTGGGGCCTCCCCATGTTCTCCCAAGCGGAAAGGGGACCCCTTTATGCATGGAAGAACAGGGGGATCTTTGCAGTGGTAGGGACGGGACGGAGGGTTCTGGGGTTTGCCTCCACGTACGCCAGGTGCTCGCACACCGGGCCCAGCTGTTTGAGCCCCGTGGAGGCAGAGGGCTGCCTATGGCTGGATGCAAGTTTCCTGCGGGGTCAAGGGACGGCGTGGGCACTCCCCGAGCGACAGAGGGCACCCGGCCTTTAGAGAGTTACCAGGAAAATTCCCTGCCCAGGCCCCTGGTCCACAAGTCTATGCTGCGCACAGAGTCTGTGCGAGGCTGGGAGTGCTTCTGGGCTCTGTGCCCCAGAGGAAATCGCGTGGTCCTCTAGGTGGCAGGGAGGGTTCCTGTGTCCACGGACAGGTGCCCAGGGACCCTGTGAAACTGCTGTGATCTCTAAAGGGTGGGTCACATGAGCCGAGGGAGGCGAGTGCTGGGGAGCGTGAGTGCGCATGCGCGGCCCAGGTGTTGGCCCTTAACCAGGCAGCCTCGGCTCCGAGAATAGCCATCTCCTGGGGCCTCCCCATGTTCCTCCACTCCTCAAGGAGGACCCCTTTATGGATTGAAGAAAACGGGGATCTTCGCAGTGGTGGGTTCGGGCCGGAGGGGTCTGCAGGTTTGCCTCCACGAAAGCCAGTTGCTCACACACCCGGCCCAGGTGTCCCGGCCCCATGGAGTTGGAGGGCCGCTTATCGCGGGAATCAGGTGTGGTGGGAGGGTCAAGGGACGGCGTGGGCACTCACCGGGTGAGAGAGGACGCCTGGCCCTCAGAGAGCCCCTTGGAAAATCCCCGACCCAGGCCCCCGGTCCCCAAGTCTTTCCTGCGCACACTGTCTGTGAGGAGCTGTGAGATCTGCTTGGAAGTGTGGACCATGGGGAATCACGCGGTCCTCTGGGTGGCAGGGTGGGCTTCCGTTTCCCAGACAGGTGCCTAGGGACCCTGTGCAAATGGTCAGACAGATCAAGGGTGGGGCAAGTGACCCGAGGGAGACTTGTGGTGGGGGAGCCTGAGTGCGCATGCGCGGCCAGGTCTAGGCCCGAAAACAGCCATCCGAGGCTTGGAGAAAAGCCATGTCCAGGGGGCCTCCCCATGTTCTCCCAAGCGGAAAGGGGGACACCTTTACGCAGGGAGAACAGGGGGATCTTTGCAGTGGTAGGGTCAGGGTGGAGGGTTCTGCCGGTTTGTCTCCACGTACGCCAGGTGCCCGCACTCCGAACACAGGTGTTTGAGCCCCGTGGAGGCAGAGGGCTGCTGATTGCTGGATGCAAGTGTCCTGCGGGGTCAAGGAACGGCGAGGGCACTCCCCGGCCGACACAGGGCACCGGGCCCTTGGAGAGTTCCCTGGAAAATCCCCCGCCCAAGCTCCCGGTCCCCAAGTCTGTCCTTAGCACACTGTCTGTGCTGGGCTGGGAGTGCTGCTGGGCAGTGTTGCCTAGGGGAAATCGCGTGGTCCTCTGAGGGGCAGGGAGGGCTTCTCTTTCCAGGGACAGGTGCCCAGGGACCCTGTGGAACTGCTGTGACCTCCCAAGGGTGGGTCACGAGACCCCTCAAGGGTGGGGCACGTGACCTCCCTGGGCTGGGTCAGGTGACCCCTGAAGGGTGGGGCACGTGACCTCCCAAGGGTGGGTCACGTGACCCCTCCAAGGTGGGACACGTGACCCCTCCAAGGTGGGTCCCGAGACCCCTCAAGCGCGGGGCACGTGACCTCCGAAGGGTGGGTCACGTGACCGCGCAAGGGTGTGTCACGTGACCCCTGAAGGGTGGGCCACTTCGCCCCTAAGGGTGGGTCACATGACCCGAGGGAGGCTTGTGGTGGGGAGCCTGAGTGCGCATGCACGGCCCAGGTCTAAACCCGAAACCAGCCAGCCGCGGCTAGGAGAATAGCCATCTCCTGGGGCCTCCCCATGTTCTCCCAAGCGGAAAGGGGACCCCTTTATGCATGGAAGAACAGGGGGATCTTTGCAGTGGTAGGGACGGGACGGAGGGGTCTGGGGTTTGCCTCCACGTACGCCAGGTGCTCGCACACCGGGCCCAGCTGTTTGAGCCCCGTGGAGGCAGAGGGCTGCCTATGGCTGGATGCAAGTTTCCTGCGGGGTCAAGGGACGGCGTGGGCACTCCCCGAGCGACAGAGGGCACCCGGCCTTTAGAGAGTTACCAGGAAAATTCCCTGCCCAGGCCCCTGGTCCACAAGTCTATGCTGCGCACAGAGTCTGTGCGAGGCTGGGAGTGCTTCTGGGCTCTGTGCCCCAGAGGAAATCGCGTGGTCCTCTAGGTGGCAGGGAGGGTTCCTGTGTCCACGGACAGGTGCCCAGGGACCCTGTGAAACTGCTGTGATCTCAAAAGGGTGGGTCACATGAGCCGAGGGAGGCGAGTGCTGGGGAGCCTGAGTGCGCATGCGCGGCCCAGGTGTTGGCCCTTAACCAGGCAGCCTCGGCTCCGAGAATAGCCATCTCCTGGGGCCTCCCCATGTTCCTCCACTCCTCAAGGAGGACCCCTTTATGGATTGAAGAAAACGGGGATCTTCGCAGTGGTGGGTTCGGGCCGGAGGGGTCTGCAGGTTTGCCTCCACGTAAGCCAGTTGCTCACACACCCGGCCCAGGTGTCCCGGCCCCATGGAGTTGGAGGGCCGCTTATCGCGGGAATCAGGTGTGGTGGGAGGGTCAAGGGACGGCGTGGGCACTCACCGGGTGAGAGAGGACCCCTGGCCCTCAGAGAGCCCCTTGGAAAATCCCCGACCCAGGCCCCCGGTCCCCAAGTCTTTCCTGCGCACACTGTCTGTGAGGAGCTGGGAGAGCTGCTGGGAAGTGTGGCCCATGGGGAATCGCGCGGTCCTCTGGGTGGCAGGGTGGGCTTCCGTTTCCCAGACAGGTGCCTAGGGACCCTGTGCAAATGGTCAGACAGATCAAGGGTGGGGCAAGTGACCCGAGGGAGACTTGTGGTGGGGGAGCCTGAGTGCGCATGCGCGGCCAGGTCTAGGCCCGAAAACAGCCATCCGAGGCTTGGAGAAAAGCCATGTCCAGGGGGCCTCCCCATGTTCTCCCAAGCGGAAGGGGGACACCTTTAAGCAGGGAGAACAGGGGGATCTTTGCAGTGGTAGGGTCAGGGTGGAGGGTTCTGCCGGTTTGTCTCCACGTACGCCAGGTGCCCGCACTCCGAACACAGGTGTTTGAGCCCCGTGGAGGCAGAGGGCTGCTGATTGCTGGATGCAAGTGTCCTGCGGGGTCAAGGAACGGCGAGGGCACTCCCCGGCCGACACAGGGCACCGGGCCCTTGGAGAGTTCCCTGGAAAATCCCCCGCCCAAGCTCCCGGTCCCCAAGTCTGTCCTTAGCACACTGTCTGTGCTGGGCTGGGAGTGCTGCTGGGCAGTGTTGCCTAGGGGAAATCGCGTGGTCCTCTGAGGGGCAGGGAAGGCTTCTCTTTCCAGGGACAGGTGCCCAGGGACCCTGTGGAACTGCTGTGACCTCCCAAGGGTGGGTCACGAGACCCCTCAAGGGTGGGGCACGTGACCTCCCTGGGCTGGGTCAGGTGACCCCTGAAGGGTGGGGCACGTGACCTCCCAAGGGTGGGTCACGTGACCCCTCCAAGGTGGGACACGTGACCCCTCCAAGGTGGGTCCCGAGACCCCTCAAGCGCGGGGCACGTGACCTCCGAAGGGTGGGTCACGTGACCGCGCAAGGGTGTGTCACGTGACCCCTGAAGGGTGGGCCACTTCGCCCCTAAGGGTGGGTCACATGACCCGAGGGAGGCTTGTGGTGGGGAGCCTGAGTGCGCATGCACGGCCCAGGTCTAAACCCGAAACCAGCCAGCCGCGGCTAGGAGAATAGCCATCTCCTGGGGCCTCCCCATGTTCTCCCAAGCGGAAAGGGGGACCCCTTTATGCATGGAAGAACAGGGGGATCTTTGCAGTGGTAGGGACGGGACGGAGGGGTCTGGGGTTTGCCTCCACGTACGCCAGGTGCTCGCACACCGGGCCCAGCTGTTTGAGCCCCGTGGAGGCAGAGGGCTGCCTATGGCTGGATGCAAGTTTCCTGCGGGGTCAAGGGACGGCGTGGGCACTCCCCGAGCGACAGAGGGCACCCGGCCTTTAGAGAGTTACCAGGAAAATTCCCTGCCCAGGCCCCTGGTCCACAAGTCTATGCTGCGCACAGAGTCTGTGCGAGGCTGGGAGTGCTTCTGGGCTCTGTGCCCCAGAGGAAATCGCGTGGTCCTCTAGGTGGCAGGGAGGGTTCCTGTGTCCACGGACAGGTGCCCAGGGACCCTGTGAAACTGCTGTGATCTCTAAAGGGTGGGTCACATGAGCCGAGGGAGGCGAGTGCTGGGGAGCCTGAGTGCGCATGCTCGGCCCAGGTGTTGGCCCTTAACCAGGCAGCCTCGGCTCCGAGAATAGCCATCTCCTGGGGCCTCCCCATGTTCCTCCACTCCTCAAGGAGGACCCCTTTATGGATTGAAGAAAACGGGGATCTTCGCAGTGGTGGGTTCGGGCCGGAGGGGTCTGCAGGTTTGCCTCCACGTAAGCCAGTTGCTCACACACCCGGCCCAGGTGTCCCGGCCCCATGGAGTTGGAGGGCCGCTTATCGCGGGAATCAGGTGTGGTGGGAGGGTCAAGGGACGGCGTGGGCACTCACCGGGTGAGAGAGGACGCCTGGCCCTCAGAGAGCCCCTTGGAAAATCCCCGACCCAGGCCCCCGGTCCCCAAGTCTTTCCTGCGCACACTGTCTGTGAGGAGCTGGGAGAGCTGCTTGGAAGTGTGGCCCATGGGGAATCGCGCGGTCCTCTGGGTGGCAGGGTGGGCTTCCGTTTCCCAGACAGGTGCCTAGGGACCCTGTGCAAATGGTCAGACAGATCAAGGGTGGGGCAAGTGACCCGAGGGAGACTTGTGGTGGGGGAGCCTGAGTGCGCATGCGCGGCCAGGTCTAGGCCCGAAAACAGCCATCCGAGGCTTGGAGAAAAGCCATGTCCAGGGGGCCTCCCCATGTTCTCCCAAGCGGAAAGGGGGACACCTTTACGCAGGGAGAACAGGGGGATCTTTGCAGTGGTAGGGTCAGGGTGGAGGGTTCTGCCGGTTTGTCTCCAAGTACGCCAGGTGCCCGCACTCCGAACACAGGTGTTTGAGCCCCGTGGAGGCAGAGGGCTGCTGATTGCTGGATGCAAGTGTCCTGCGGGGTCAAGGAACGGCGAGGGCACTCCCCGGCCGACACAGGGCACCGGGCCCTTAGAGAGTTCCCTGGAAAATCCCCCGCGCAAGCTCCCGGTCCCCAAGTCTGTCCTTAGCACACTGTCTGTGCTGGGCTGGGAGTGCTGCTGGGCAGTGTTGCCTAGGGGAAATCGAGTGGTCCTCTGAGGGGCAGGGAGGGCTTCTCTTTCCAGGGACAGGTGCCCAGGGACCCTGTGGAACTGCTGTGACCTCCCAAGGGTGGGTCACGAGACCCCTCAAGGGTGGGGCACGTGACCTCCCTGGGCTGGGTAAGGTGACCCCTCAAGGGTGGGGCACGTGACCTCCCAAGGGTGGGTCACGTGACCCCTCCAAGTTGGGACACGTGACCCCTCCAAGGTGGGTCCCGAGACCCCTCAAGCGCGGGGCACGTGACCGCGCAAGGGTGTGTCACGTGACCCCTGAAGTGTGGGCCACTTCGCCACTAAGGGTGGGTCACATGACCCGAGGGAGGCTTGTGGTGGGGAGCCTGAGTGCGCATGCACGGCCCAGGTCTAAACCCGAAACCAGCCAGCCGCGGCTAGGAGAATAGCCATCTCCTGGGGCCTCCCCATGTTCTCCCAAGCGGAAAGGGGGACCCCTTTATGCATGGAAGAACAGGGGGATCTTTGCAGTGGTAGGGACGGGACGGAGGGGTCTGGGGTTTGCCTCCACGTACGCCAGGTGCTCGCACACCGGGCCCAGCTGTTTGAGCCCCGTGGAGGCAGAGGGCTGCCTATGGCTGGATGCAAGTTTCCTGCGGGGTCAAGGGACGGCGTGGGCACTCCCCGAGCGACAGAGGGCACCCGGCCTTTAGAGAGTTACCAGGAAAATTCCCTGCCCAGGCCCCTGGTCCACAAGTCTATGCTGCGCACAGAGTCTGTGCGAGGCTGGGAGTGCTTCTGGGCTCTGTGCCCCAGAGGAAATCGCGTGGTCCTCTAGGTGGCAGGGAGGGTTCCTGTGTCCACGGACAGGTGCCCAGGGACCCTGTGAAACTGCTGTGATCTCTAAAGGGTGGGTCACATGAGCCGAGGGAGGCGAGTGCTGGGGAGCCTGAGTGCGCATGCGCGGCCCAGGTGTTGGCCCTTAACCAGGCAGCCTCGGCTCCGAGAATAGCCATCTCCTGGGGCCTCCCCATGTTCCTCCACTCCTCAAGGAGGACCCCTTTATGGATTGAAGAAAACGGGGATCTTCGCAGTGGTGGGTTCGGGCCGGAGGGGTCTGCAGGTTTGCCTCCACGTAAGCCAGTTGCTCACACACCCGGCCCAGGTGTCCCGGCCCCATGGAGTTGGAGGGCCGCTTATCGCGGGAATCAGGTGTGGTGGGAGGGTCAAGGGACGGCGTGGGCACTCACCGGGTGAGAGAGGACCCCTGGCCCTCAGAGAGCCCCTTGGAAAATCCCCGACCCAGGCCCCCGGTCCCCAAGTCTTTCCTGCGCACACTGTCTGTGAGGAGCTGGGAGAGCTGCTGGGAAGTGTGGCCCATGGGGAATCGCGCGGTCCTCTGGGTGGCAGGGTGGGCTTCCGTTTCCCAGACAGGTGCCTAGGGACCCTGTGCAAATGGTCAGACAGATGAAGGGTGGGGCAAGTGACCCGAGGGAGACTTGTGGTGGGGGAGCCTGAGTGCGCATGCGCGGCCAGGTCTAGGCCCGAAAACAGCCATCCGAGGCTTGGAGAAAAGCCATGTCCAGGGGGCCTCCCCATGTTCTCCCAAGCGGAAAGGGGGACACCTTTACGCAGGGAGAACAGGGGGATCTTTGCAGTGGTAGGGTCAGGGTGGAGGGTTCTGCCGGTTTGTCTCCACGTACGCCAGGTGCCCGCACTCCGAACACAGGTGTTTGAGCCCCGTGGAGGCAGAGGGCTGCTGATTGCTGGATGCAAGTGTCCTGCGGGGTCAAGGAACGGCGAGGGCACTCCCCGGCCGACACAGGGCACCGGGCCCTTGGAGAGTTCCCTGGAAAATCCCCCGCCCAAGCTCCCGGTCCCCAAGTCTGTCCTTAGCACACTGTCTGTGCTGGGCTGGGAGTGCTGCTGGGCAGTGTTGCCTAGGGGAAATCGCGTGGTCCTCTGAGGGGCAGGGAGGGCTTCTCTTTCCAGGGACAGGTGCCCAGGGACCCTGTGGAACTGCTGTGACCTCCCAAGGGTGGGTCACGAGACCCCTCAAGGGTGGGGCACGTGACCTCCCTAGGCTGGGTAAGGTGACCCCTCAAGGGTGGGGCACGTGACCTCCCAAGGGTGCGTCACGTGACCCCTCCAAGGTGGGACACGTGACCCCTCCAAGGTGGGTCCCGAGACCCCTCAAGCGCGGGGCACGTGACCTCCGAAGGGTGGGTCACGTGACCGCGCAAGGGTGTGTCACGTGACCCCTGAAGGGTGGGCCACTTCGCCCCTAAGGGTGGGTCACATGACCCGAGGGATGCTTGTGGTGGGGAGCCTGAGTGCGCATGCACGGCCCAGGTCTAAACCCGAAACCAGCCAGCCGCGGCTAGGAGAATAGCCATCTCCTGGGGCCTCCCCATGTTCTCCCAAGCGGAAAGGGGGACCCCTTTATGCATGGAAGAACAGGGGGATCTTTGCAGTGGTAGGGACGGGACGGAGGGGTCTGGGGTTTGCCTCCACGTACGCCAGGTGCTCGCACACCGGGCCCAGCTGTTTGAGCCCCGTGGAGGCAGAGGGCTGCCTATGGCTGGATGCAAGTTTCCTGCGGGGTCAAGGGACGGCGTGGGCACTCCCCGAGCGACAGAGGGCACCCGGCCTTTAGAGAGTTACCAGGAAAATTCCCTGCCCAGGCCCCTGGTCCACAAGTCTATGCTGCGCACAGAGTCTGTGCGAGGCTGGGAGTGCTTCTGGGCTCTGTGCCCCAGAGGAAATCGCGTGGTCCTCTAGGTGGCAGGGAGGGTTCCTGTGTCCACGGACAGGTGCCCAGGGACCCTGTGAAACTGCTGTGATCTCTAAAGGGTGGGTCACATGAGCCGAGGGAGGCGAGTGCTGGGGAGCCTGAGTGCGCATGCGCGGCCCAGGTGTTGGCCCTTAACCAGGCAGCCTCGGCTCCGAGAATAGCCATCTCCTGGGGCCTCCCCATGTTCCTCCACTCCTCAAGGAGGACCCCTTTATGGATTGAAGAAAACGGGGATCTTCGCAGTGGTGGGTTCGGGCCGGAGGGGTCTGCAGGTTTGCCTCCACGTAAGCCAGTTGCTCACACACCCGGCCCAGGTGTCCCGGCCCCATGGAGTTGGAGGGCCGCTTATCGCGGGAATCAGGTGTGGTGGGAGGGTCAAGGGACGGCGTGGGCACTCACCGGGTGAGAGAGGACCCCTGGCCCTCAGAGAGCCCCTTGGAAAATCCCCGACCCAGGTCCCCGGTCCCCAAGTCTTTCCTGCGCACACTGTCTGTGAGGAGCTGGGAGAGCTGCTTGGAAGTGTGGCCCATGGGGAATCGCGCGGTCCTCTGGGTGGCAGGGTGGGCTTCCGTTTCCCAGACAGGTGCCTAGGGACCCTGTGCAAATGGTCAGACAGATGAAGGGTGGGGCAAGTGACCCGAGGGAGACTTGTGGTGGGGGAGCCTGAGTGCGCATGCGCGGCCAGGTCTAGGCCCGAAAACAGCCATCCGAGGCTTGGAGAAAAGCCATGTCCAGGGGGCCTCCCCATGTTCTCCCAAGCGGAAAGGGGGACACCTTTACGCAGGGAGAACAGGGGGATCTTTGCAGTGGTAGGGTCAGGGTGGAGGGTTCTGCCGGTTTGTCTCCACGTACGCCAGGTGCCCGCACTCCGAACACAGGTGTTTGAGCCCCGTGGAGGCAGAGGGCTGCTGATTGCTGGATGCAAGTGTCCTGCGGGGTCAAGGAACGGCGAGGGCACTCCCCGGCCGACACAGGGCACCGGGCCCTTGGAGAGTTCCCTGGAAAATCCCCCGCCCAAGCTCCCGGTCCCCAAGTCTGTCCTTAGCACACTGTCTGTGCTGGGCTGGGAGTGCTGCTGGGCAGTGTTGCCTAGGGGAAATCGCGTGGTCCTCTGAGGGGCAGGGAGGGCTTCTCTTTCCAGGGACAGGTGCCCAGGGACCCTGTGGAACTGCTGTGACCTCCAAAGGGTGGGTCACGAGACCCCTCAAGGGTGGGGCACGTGACCTCCCTAGGCTGGGTAAGGTGACCCCTCAAGGGTGGGGCACGTGACCTCCCAAGGGTGCGTCACGTGACCCCTCCAAGGTGGGACACGTGACCCCTCCAAGGTGGGTCCCGAGACCCCTCAAGCGCGGGGCACGTGACCTCCGAAGGGTGGGTCACGTGACCGCGCAAGGGTGTGTCACGTGACCCCTGAAGGGTGGGCCACTTCGCCCCTAAGGGTGGGTCACATGACCCGAGGGATGCTTGTGGTGGGGAGCCTGAGTGCGCATGCACGGCCCAGGTCTAAACCCGAAACCAGCCAGCCGCGGCTAGGAGAATAGCCATCTCCTGGGGCCTCCCCATGTTCTCCCAAGCGGAAAGGGGGACCCCTTTATGCATGGAAGAACAGGGGGATCTTTGCAGTGGTAGGGACGGGACGGAGGGGTCTGGGGTTTGCCTCCACGTACGCCAGGTGCTCGCACTCCGGGCCCAGCTGTTTGAGCCCCGTGGAGGCAGAGGGCTGCCTATGGCTGGATGCAAGTTTCCTGCGGGGTCAAGGGACGGCGTGGGCACTCCCCGAGCGACAGAGGGCACCCGGCCTTTAGAGAGTTACCAGGAAAATTCCCTGCCCAGGCCCCTGGTCCACAAGTCTATGCTGCGCACAGAGTCTGTGCGAGGCTGGGAGTGCTTCTGGGCTCTGTGCCCCAGAGGAAATCGCGTGGTCCTCTAGGTGGCAGGGAGGGTTCCTGTGTCCACGGACAGGTGCCCAGGGACCCTGTGAAACTGCTGTGATCTCTAAAGGGTGGGTCACATGAGCCGAGGGAGGCGAGTGCTGGGGAGCCTGAGTGCGCATGCGCGGCCCAGGTGTTGGCCCTTAACCAGGCAGCCTCGGCTCCGAGAATAGCCATCTCCTGGGGCCTCCCCATGTTCCTCCACTCCTCAAGGAGGACCCCTTTATGGATTGAAGAAAACGGGGATCTTCGCAGTGGTGGGTTCGGGCCGGAGGGGTCTGCAGGTTTGCCTCCACGTAAGCCAGTTGCTCACACACCCGGCCCAGGTGTCCCGGCCCCATGGAGTTGGAGGGCCGCTTATCGCGGGAATCAGGTGTGGTGGGAGGGTCAAGGGACGGCGTGGGCACTCACCGGGTGAGAGAGGACCCCTGGCCCTCAGAGAGCCCCTTGGAAAATCCCCGACCCAGGCCCCCGGTCCCCAAGTCTTTCCTGCGCACACTGTCTGTGAGGAGCTGGGAGAGCTGCTGGGAAGTGTGGCCCATGGGGAATCGCGCGGTCCTCTGGGTGGCAGGGTGGGCTTCCGTTTCCCAGACAGGTGCCTAGGGACCCTGTGCAAATGGTCAGACAGATGAAGGGTGGGGCAAGTGACCCGAGGGAGACTTGTGGTGGGGGAGCCTGAGTGCGCATGCGCGGCCAGGTCTAGGCCCGAAAACAGCCATCCGAGGCTTGGAGAAAAGCCATGTCCAGGGGGCCTCCCCATGTTCTCCCAAGCGGAAAGGGGGACACCTTTACGCAGGGAGAACAGGGGGATCTTTGCAGTGGTAGGGTCAGGGTGGAGGGTTCTGCCGGTTTGTCTCCACGTACGCCAGGTGCCCGCACTCCGAACACAGGTGTTTGAGCCCCGTGGAGGCAGAGGGCTGCTGATTGCTGGATGCAAGTGTCCTGCGGGGTCAAGGAACGGCGAGGGCACTCCCCGGCCGACACAGGGCACCGGGCCCTTGGAGAGTTCCCTGGAAAATCCCCCGCCCAAGCTCCCGGTCCCCAAGTCTGTCCTTAGCACACTGTCTGTGCTGGGCTGGGAGTGCTGCTGGGCAGTGTTGCCTAGGGGAAATCGCGTGGTCCTCTGAGGGGCAGGGAGGGCTTCTCTTTCCAGGGACAGGTGCCCAGGGACCCTGTGGAACTGCTGTGACCTCCCAAGGGTGGGTCACGAGACCCCTCAAGGGTGGGGCACGTGACCTCCCTAGGCTGGGTAAGGTGACCCCTCAAGGGTGGGGCACGTGACCTCCCAAGGGTGCGTCACGTGACCCCTCCAAGGTGGGACACGTGACCCCTCCAAGGTGGGTCCCGAGACCCCTCAAGCGCGGGGCACGTGACCTCCGAAGGGTGGGTCACGTGACCGCGCAAGGGTGTGTCACGTGACCCCTGAAGGGTGGGCCACTTCGCCCCTAAGGGTGGGTCACATGACCCGAGGGATGCTTGTGGTGGGGAGCCTGAGTGCGCATGCACGGCCCAGGTCTAAACCCGAAACCAGCCAGCCGCGGCTAGGAGAATAGCCATCTCCTGGGGCCTCCCCATGTTCTCCCAAGCGGAAAGGGGGACCCCTTTATGCATGGAAGAACAGGGGGATCTTTGCAGTGGTAGGGACGGGACGGAGGGGTCTGGGGTTTGCCTCCACGTACGCCAGGTGCTCGCACACCGGGCCCAGCTGTTTGAGCCCCGTGGAGGCAGAGGGCTGCCTATGGCTGGATGCAAGTTTCCTGCGGGGTCAAGGGACGGCGTGGGCACTCCCCGAGCGACAGAGGGCACCCGGCCTTTAGAGAGTTACCAGGAAAATTCCCTGCCCAGGCCCCTGGTCCACAAGTCTATGCTGCGCACAGAGTCTGTGCGAGGCTGGGAGTGCTTCTGGGCTCTGTGCCCCAGAGGAAATCGCGTGGTCCTCTAGGTGGCAGGGAGGGTTCCTGTGTCCACGGACAGGTGCCCAGGGACCCTGTGAAACTGCTGTGATCTCTAAAGGGTGGGTCACATGAGCCGAGGGAGGCGAGTGCTGGGGAGCCTGAGTGCGCATGCGCGGCCCAGGTGTTGGCCCTTAACCAGGCAGCCTCGGCTCCGAGAATAGCCATCTCCTGGGGCCTCCCCATGTTCCTCCACTCCTCAAGGAGGACCCCTTTATGGATTGAAGAAAACGGGGATCTTCGCAGTGGTGGGTTCGGGCCGGAGGGGTCTGCAGGTTTGCCTCCACGTAAGCCAGTTGCTCACACACCCGGCCCAGGTGTCCCGGCCCCATGGAGTTGGAGGGCCGCTTATCGCGGGAATCAGGTGTGGTGGGAGGGTCAAGGGACGGCGTGGGCACTCACCGGGTGAGAGAGGACCCCTGGCCCTCAGAGAGCCCCTTGGAAAATCCCCGACCCAGGCCCCCGGTCCCCAAGTCTTTCCTGCGCACACTGTCTGTGAGGAGCTGGGAGAGCTGCTTGGAAGTGTGGCCCATGGGGAATCGCGCGGTCCTCTGGGTGGCAGGGTGGGCTTCCGTTTCCCAGACAGGTGCCTAGGGACCCTGTGCAAATGGTCAGACAGATGAAGGGTGGGGCAAGTGACCCGAGGGAGACTTGTGGTGGGGGAGCCTGAGTGCGCATGCGCGGCCAGGTCTAGGCCCGAAAACAGCCATCCGAGGCTTGGAGAAAAGCCATGTCCAGGGGGCCTCCCCATGTTCTCCCAAGCGGAAAGGGGGACACCTTTACGCAGGGAGAACAGGGGGATCTTTGCAGTGGTAGGGTCAGGGTGGAGGGTTCTGCCGGTTTGTCTCCACGTACGCCAGGTGCCCGCACTCCGAACACAGGTGTTTGAGCCCCGTGGAGGCAGAGGGCTGCTGATTGCTGGATGCAAGTGTCCTGCGGGGTCAAGGAACGGCGAGGGCACTCCCCGGCCGACACAGGGCACCGGGCCCTTGGAGAGTTCCCTGGAAAATCCCCCGCCCAAGCTCCCGGTCCCCAAGTCTGTCCTTAGCACACTGTCTGTGCTGGGCTGGGAGTGCTGCTGGGCAGTGTTGCCTAGGGGAGATCGCGTGGTCCTCTGAGGGGCAGGGAGGGCTTCTCTTTCCAGGGACAGGTGCCCAGGGACCCTGTGGAACTGCTGTGACCTCCCAAGGGTGGGTCACGAGACCCCTCAAGGGTGGGGCACGTGACCTCCCTAGGCTGGGTAAGGTGACCCCTCAAGGGTGGGGCACGTGACCTCCCAAGGGTGCGTCACGTGACCCCTCCAAGGTGGGACACGTGACCCCTCCAAGGTGGGTCCCGAGACCCCTCAAGCGCGGGGCACGTGACCTCCGAAGGGTGGGTCACGTGACCGCGCAAGGGTGTGTCACGTGACCCCTGAAGGGTGGGCCACTTCGCCCCTAAGGGTGGGTCACATGACCCGAGGGATGCTTGTGGTGGGGAGCCTGAGTGCGCATGCACGGCCCAGGTCTAAACCCGAAACCAGCCAGCCGCGGCTAGGAGAATAGCCATCTCCTGGGGCCTCCCCATGTTCTCCCAAGCGGAAAGGGGGACCCCTTTATGCATGGAAGAACAGGGGGATCTTTGCAGTGGTAGGGACGGGACGGAGGGGTCTGGGGTTTGCCTCCACGTACGCCAGGTGCTCGCACTCCGGGCCCAGCTGTTTGAGCCCCGTGGAGGCAGAGGGCTGCCTATGGCTGGATGCAAGTTTCCTGCGGGGTCAAGGGACGGCGTGGGCACTCCCCGAGCGACAGAGGGCACCCGGCCTTTAGAGAGTTACCAGGAAAATTCCCTGCCCAGGCCCCTGGTCCACAAGTCTATGCTGCGCACAGAGTCTGTGCGAGGCTGGGAGTGCTTCTGGGCTCTGTGCCCCAGAGGAAATCGCGTGGTCCTCTAGGTGGCAGGGAGGGTTCCTGTGTCCACGGACAGGTGCCCAGGGACCCTGTGAAACTGCTGTGATCTCTAAAGGGTGGGTCACATGAGCCGAGGGAGGCGAGTGCTGGGGAGCCTGAGTGCGCATGCGCGGCCCAGGTGTTGGCCCTTAACCAGGCAGCCTCGGCTCCGAGAATAGCCATCTCCTGGGGCCTCCCCATGTTCCTCCACTCCTCAAGGAGGACCCCTTTATGGATTGAAGAAAACGGGGATCTTCGCAGTGGTGGGTTCGGGCCGGAGGGGTCTGCAGGTTTGCCTCCACGTAAGCCAGTTGCTCACACACCCGGCCCAGGTGTCCCGGCCCCATGGAGTTGGAGGGCCGCTTATCGCGGGAATCAGGTGTGGTGGGAGGGTCAAGGGACGGCGTGGGCACTCACCGGGTGAGAGAGGACGCCTGGCCCTCAGAGAGCCCCTTGGAAAATCCCCGACCCAGGCCCCCGGTCCCCAAGTCTTTCCTGCGCACACTGTCTGTGAGGAGCTGGGAGAGCTGCTGGGAAGTGTGGCCCATGGGGAATCGCGCGGTCCTCTGGGTGGCAGGGTGGGCTTCCGTTTCCCAGACAGGTGCCTAGGGACCCTGTGCAAATGGTCAGACAGATCAAGGGTGGGGCAAGTGACCCGAGGGAGACTTGTGGTGGGGGAGCCTGAGTGCGCATGCGCGGCCAGGTCTAGGCCCGAAAACAGCCATCCGAGTCTTGGAGAAAAGCCATGTCCAGGGGGCCTCCCCATGTTCTCCCAAGCGGAAAGGGGGACACCTTTACGCAGGGAGAACAGGGGGATCTTTGCAGTGGTAGGGTCAGGGTGGAGGGTTCTGCCGGTTTGTCTCCACGTACGCCAGGTGCCCGCACTCCGAACACAGGTGTTTGAGCCCCGTGGAGGCAGAGGGCTGCTGATTGCTGGATGCAAGTGTCCTGCGGGGTCAAGGAACGGCGAGGGCACTCCCCGGCCGACACAGGGCACCGGGCCCTTGGAGAGTTCCCTGGAAAATCCCCCGCCCAAGCTCCCGGTCCCCAAGTCTGTCCTTAGCACACTGTCTGTGCTGGGCTGGGAGTGCTGCTGGGCAGTGTTGCCTAGGGGAAATCGCGTGGTCCTCTGAGGGGCAGGGAGGGCTTCTCTTTCCAGGGACAGGTGCCCAGGGACCCTGTGGAACTGCTGTGACCTCCCAAGGGTGGGTCACGAGACCCCTCAAGGGTGGGGCACGTGACCTCCCTAGGCTGGGTAAGGTGACCCCTCAAGGGTGGGGCACGTGACCTCCCAAGGGTGGGTCACGTGACCCCTCCAAGGTGGGACACGTGACCCCTCCAAGGTGGGTCCCGAGACCCCTCAAGCGCGGGGCACGTGACCGCGCAAGGGTGTGTCACGTGACCCCTGAAGTGTGGGCCACTTCGCCACTAAGGGTGGGTCACATGACCCGAGGGAGGCTTGTGGTGGGGAGCCTGAGTGCGCATGCACGGCCCAGGTCTAAACCCGAAACCAGCCAGCCGCGGCTAGGAGAATAGCCATCTCCTGGGGCCTCCCCATGTTCTCCCAAGCGGAAAGGGGGACCCCTTTATGCATGGAAGAACAGGGGGATCTTTGCAGTGGTAGGGACGGGACGGAGGGGTCTGGGGTTTGCCTCCACGTACGCCAGGTGCTCGCACACCGGGCCCAGCTGTTTGAGCCCCGTGGAGGCAGAGGGCTGCCTATGGCTGGATGCAAGTTTCCTGCGGGGTCAAGGGACGGCGTGGGCACTCCCCGAGCGACAGAGGGCACCCGGCCTTTAGAGAGTTACCAGGAAAATTCCCTGCCCAGGCCCCTGGTCCACAAGTCTATGCTGCGCACAGAGTCTGTGCGAGGCTGGGAGTGCTTCTGGGCTCTGTGCCCCAGAGGAAATCGCGTGGTCCTCTAGGTGGCAGGGAGGGTTCCTGTGTCCACGGACAGGTGCCCAGGGACCCTGTGAAACTGCTGTGATCTCTAAAGGGTGGGTCACATGAGCCGAGGGAGGCGAGTGCTGGGGAGCCTGAGTGCGCATGCGCGGCCCAGGTGTTGGCCCTTAACCAGGCAGCCTCGGCTCCGAGAATAGCCATCTCCTGGGGCCTCCCCATGTTCCTCCACTCCTCAAGGAGGACCCCTTTATGGATTGAAGAAAACGGGGATCTTCGCAGTGGTGGGTTCGGGCCGGAGGGGTCTGCAGGTTTGCCTCCACGTAAGCCAGTTGCTCACACACCCGGCCCAGGTGTCCCGGCCCCATGGAGTTGGAGGGCCGCTTATCGCGGGAATCAGGTGTGGTGGGAGGGTCAAGGGACGGCGTGGGCACTCACCGGGTGAGAGAGGACCCCTGGCCCTCAGAGAGCCCCTTGGAAAATCCCCGACCCAGGCCCCCGGTCCCCAAGTCTTTCCTGCGCACACTGTCTGTGAGGAGCTGGGAGAGCTGCTGGGAAGTGTGGCCCATGGGGAATCGCGCGGTCCTCTGGGTGGCAGGGTGGGCTTCCGTTTCCCAGACAGGTGCCTAGGGACCCTGTGCAAATGGTCAGACAGATGAAGGGTGGGGCAAGTGACCCGAGGGAGACTTGTGGTGGGGGAGCCTGAGTGCGCATGCGCGGCCAGGTCTAGGCCCGAAAACAGCCATCCGAGGCTTGGAGAAAAGCCATGTCCAGGGGGCCTCCCCATGTTCTCCCAAGCGGAAAGGGGGACACCTTTACGCAGGGAGAACAGGGGGATCTTTGCAGTGGTAGGGTCAGGGTGGAGGGTTCTGCCGGTTTGTCTCCACGTACGCCAGGTGCCCGCACTCCGAACACAGGTGTTTGAGCCCCGTGGAGGCAGAGGGCTGCTGATTGCTGGATGCAAGTGTCCTGCGGGGTCAAGGAACGGCGAGGGCACTCCCCGGCCGACACAGGGCACCGGGCCCTTGGAGAGTTCCCTGGAAAATCCCCCGCCCAAGCTCCCGGTCCCCAAGTCTGTCCTTAGCACACTGTCTGTGCTGGGCTGGGAGTGCTGCTGGGCAGTGTTGCCTAGGGGAAATCGCGTGGTCCTCTGAGGGGCAGGGAGGGCTTCTCTTTCCAGGGACAGGTGCCCAGGGACCCTGTGGAACTGCTGTGACCTCCCAAGGGTGGGTCACGAGACCCCTCAAGGGTGGGGCACGTGACCTCCCTAGGCTGGGTAAGGTGACCCCTCAAGGGTGGGGCACGTGACCTCCCAAGGGTGCGTCACGTGACCCCTCCAAGGTGGGACACGTGACCCCTCCAAGGTGGGTCCCGAGACCCCTCAAGCGCGGGGCACGTGACCTCCGAAGGGTGGGTCACGTGACCGCGCAAGGGTGTGTCACGTGACCCCTGAAGGGTGGGCCACTTCGCCCCTAAGGGTGGGTCACATGACCCGAGGGATGCTTGTGGTGGGGAGCCTGAGTGCGCATGCACGGCCCAGGTCTAAACCCGAAACCAGCCAGCCGCGGCTAGGAGAATAGCCATCTCCTGGGGCCTCCCCATGTTCTCCCAAGCGGAAAGGGGGACCCCTTTATGCATGGAAGAACAGGGGGATCTTTGCAGTGGTAGGGACGGGACGGAGGGGTCTGGGGTTTGCCTCCACGTACGCCAGGTGCTCGCACACCGGGCCCAGCTGTTTGAGCCCCGTGGAGGCAGAGGGCTGCCTATGGCTGGATGCAAGTTTCCTGCGGGGTCAAGGGACGGCGTGGGCACTCCCCGAGCGACAGAGGGCACCCGGCCTTTAGAGAGTTACCAGGAAAATTCCCTGCCCAGGCCCCTGGTCCACAAGTCTATGCTGCGCACAGAGTCTGTGCGAGGCTGGGAGTGCTTCTGGGCTCTGTGCCCCAGAGGAAATCGCGTGGTCCTCTAGGTGGCAGGGAGGGTTCCTGTGTCCACGGACAGGTGCCCAGGGACCCTGTGAAACTGCTGTGATCTCTAAAGGGTGGGTCACATGAGCCGAGGGAGGCGAGTGCTGGGGAGCCTGAGTGCGCATGCGCGGCCCAGGTGTTGGCCCTTAACCAGGCAGCCTCGGCTCCGAGAATAGCCATCTCCTGGGGCCTCCCCATGTTCCTCCACTCCTCAAGGAGGACCCCTTTATGGATTGAAGAAAACGGGGATCTTCGCAGTGGTGGGTTCGGGCCGGAGGGGTCTGCAGGTTTGCCTCCACGTAAGCCAGTTGCTCACACACCCGGCCCAGGTGTCCCGGCCCCATGGAGTTGGAGGGCCGCTTATCGCGGGAATCAGGTGTGGTGGGAGGGTCAAGGGACGGCGTGGGCACTCACCGGGTGAGAGAGGACCCCTGGCCCTCAGAGAGCCCCTTGGAAAATCCCCGACCCAGGTCCCCGGTCCCCAAGTCTTTCCTGCGCACACTGTCTGTGAGGAGCTGGGAGAGCTGCTTGGAAGTGTGGCCCATGGGGAATCGCGCGGTCCTCTGGGTGGCAGGGTGGGCTTCCGTTTCCCAGACAGGTGCCTAGGGACCCTGTGCAAATGGTCAGACAGATGAAGGGTGGGGCAAGTGACCCGAGGGAGACTTGTGGTGGGGGAGCCTGAGTGCGCATGCGCGGCCAGGTCTAGGCCCGAAAACAGCCATCCGAGGCTTGGAGAAAAGCCATGTCCAGGGGGCCTCCCCATGTTCTCCCAAGCGGAAAGGGGGACACCTTTACGCAGGGAGAACAGGGGGATCTTTGCAGTGGTAGGGTCAGGGTGGAGGGTTCTGCCGGTTTGTCTCCACGTACGCCAGGTGCCCGCACTCCGAACACAGGTGTTTGAGCCCCGTGGAGGCAGAGGGCTGCTGATTGCTGGATGCAAGTGTCCTGCGGGGTCAAGGAACGGCGAGGGCACTCCCCGGCCGACACAGGGCACCGGGCCCTTGGAGAGTTCCCTGGAAAATCCCCCGCCCAAGCTCCCGGTCCCCAAGTCTGTCCTTAGCACACTGTCTGTGCTGGGCTGGGAGTGCTGCTGGGCAGTGTTGCCTAGGGGAAATCGCGTGGTCCTCTGAGGGGCAGGGAGGGCTTCTCTTTCCAGGGACAGGTGCCCAGGGACCCTGTGGAACTGCTGTGACCTCCCAAGGGTGGGTCACGAGACCCCTCAAGGGTGGGGCACGTGACCTCCCTAGGCTGGGTAAGGTGACCCCTCAAGGGTGGGGCACGTGACCTCCCAAGGGTGCGTCACGTGACCCCTCCAAGGTGGGACACGTGACCCCTCCAAGGTGGGTCCCTAGACCCCTCAAGCGCGGGGCACGTGACCTCCGAAGGGTGGGTCACGTGACCGCGCAAGGGTGTGTCACGTGACCCCTGAAGGGTGGGCCACTTCGCCCCTAAGGGTGGGTCACATGACCCGAGGGATGCTTGTGGTGGGGAGCCTGAGTGCGCATGCACGGCCCAGGTCTAAACCCGAAACCAGCCAGCCGCGGCTAGGAGAATAGCCATCTCCTGGGGCCTCCCCATGTTCTCCCAAGCGGAAAGGGGGACCCCTTTATGCATGGAAGAACAGGGGGATCTTTGCAGTGGTAGGGACGGGACGGAGGGGTCTGGGGTTTGCCTCCACGTACGCCAGGTGCTCGCACTCCGGGCCCAGCTGTTTGAGCCCCGTGGAGGCAGAGGGCTGCCTATGGCTGGATGCAAGTTTCCTGCGGGGTCAAGGGACGGCGTGGGCACTCCCCGAGCGACAGAGGGCACCCGGCCTTTAGAGAGTTACCAGGAAAATTCCCTGCCCAGGCCCCTGGTCCACAAGTCTATGCTGCGCACAGAGTCTGTGCGAGGCTGGGAGTGCTTCTGGGCTCTGTGCCCCAGAGGAAATCGCGTGGTCCTCTAGGTGGCAGGGAGGGTTCCTGTGTCCACGGACAGGTGCCCAGGGACCCTGTGAAACTGCTGTGATCTCTAAAGGGTGGGTCACATGAGCCGAGGGAGGCGAGTGCTGGGGAGCCTGAGTGCGCATGCGCGGCCCAGGTGTTGGCCCTTAACCAGGCAGCCTCGGCTCCGAGAATAGCCATCTCCTGGGGCCTCCCCATGTTCCTCCACTCCTCAAGGAGGACCCCTTTATGGATTGAAGAAAACGGGGATCTTCGCAGTGGTGGGTTCGGGCCGGAGGGGTCTGCAGGTTTGCCTCCACGTAAGCCAGTTGCTCACACACCCGGCCCAGGTGTCCCGGCCCCATGGAGTTGGAGGGCCGCTTATCGCGGGAATCAGGTGTGGTGGGAGGGTCAAGGGACGGCGTGGGCACTCACCGGGTGAGAGAGGACCCCTGGCCCTCAGAGAGCCCCTTGGAAAATCCCCGACCCAGGCCCCCGGTCCCCAAGTCTTTCCTGCGCACACTGTCTGTGAGGAGCTGGGAGAGCTGCTGGGAAGTGTGGCCCATGGGGAATCGCGCGGTCCTCTGGGTGGCAGGGTGGGCTTCCGTTTCCCAGACAGGTGCCTAGGGACCCTGTGCAAATGGTCAGACAGATGAAGGGTGGGGCAAGTGACCCGAGGGAGACTTGTGGTGGGGGAGCCTGAGTGCGCATGCGCGGCCAGGTCTAGGCCCGAAAACAGCCATCCGAGGCTTGGAGAAAAGCCATGTCCAGGGGGCCTCCCCATGTTCTCCCAAGCGGAAAGGGGGACACCTTTACGCAGGGAGAACAGGGGGATCTTTGCAGTGGTAGGGTCAGGGTGGAGGGTTCTGCCGGTTTGTCTCCACGTACGCCAGGTGCCCGCACTCCGAACACAGGTGTTTGAGCCCCGTGGAGGCAGAGGGCTGCTGATTGCTGGATGCAAGTGTCCTGCGGGGTCAAGGAACGGCGAGGGCACTCCCCGGCCGACACAGGGCACCGGGCCCTTGGAGAGTTCCCTGGAAAATCCCCCGCCCAAGCTCCCGGTCCCCAAGTCTGTCCTTAGCACACTGTCTGTGCTGGGCTGGGAGTGCTGCTGGGCAGTGTTGCCTAGGGGAAATCGCGTGGTCCTCTGAGGGGCAGGGAGGGCTTCTCTTTCCAGGGACAGGTGCCCAGGGACCCTGTGGAACTGCTGTGACCTCCCAAGGGTGGGTCACGAGACCCCTCAAGGGTGGGGCACGTGACCTCCCTAGGCTGGGTAAGGTGACCCCTCAAGGGTGGGGCACGTGACCTCCCAAGGGTGCGTCACGTGACCCCTCCAAGGTGGGACACGTGACCCCTCCAAGGTGGGTCCCGAGACCCCTCAAGCGCGGGGCACGTGACCTCCGAAGGGTGGGTCACGTGACCGCGCAAGGGTGTGTCACGTGACCCCTGAAGGGTGGGCCACTTCGCCCCTAAGGGTGGGTCACATGACCCGAGGGATGCTTGTGGTGGGGAGCCTGAGTGCGCATGCACGGCCCAGGTCTAAACCCGAAACCAGCCAGCCGCGGCTAGGAGAATAGCCATCTCCTGGGGCCTCCCCATGTTCTCCCAAGCGGAAAGGGGGACCCCTTTATGCATGGAAGAACAGGGGGATCTTTGCAGTGGTAGGGACGGGACGGAGGGGTCTGGGGTTTGCCTCCACGTACGCCAGGTGCTCGCACACCGGGCCCAGCTGTTTGAGCCCCGTGGAGGCAGAGGGCTGCCTATGGCTGGATGCAAGTTTCCTGCGGGGTCAAGGGGACGGCGTGGGCACTCCCCGAGCGACAGAGGGCACCCGGCCTTTAGAGAGTTACCAGGAAAATTCCCTGCCCAGGCCCCTGGTCCACAAGTCTATGCTGCGCACAGAGTCTGTGCGAGGCTGGGAGTGCTTCTGGGCTCTGTGCCCCAGAGGAAATCGCGTGGTCCTCTAGGTGGCAGGGAGGGTTCCTGTGTCCACGGACAGGTGCCCAGGGACCCTGTGAAACTGCTGTGATCTCTAAAGGGTGGGTCACATGAGCCGAGGGAGGCGAGTGCTGGGGAGCCTGAGTGCGCATGCGCGGCCCAGGTGTTGGCCCTTAACCAGGCAGCCTCGGCTCCGAGAATAGCCATCTCCTGGGGCCTCCCCATGTTCCTCCACTCCTCAAGGAGGACCCCTTTATGGATTGAAGAAAACGGGGATCTTCGCAGTGGTGGGTTCGGGCCGGAGGGGTCTGCAGGTTTGCCTCCACGTAAGCCAGTTGCTCACACACCCGGCCCAGGTGTCCCGGCCCCATGGAGTTGGAGGGCCGCTTATCGCGGGAATCAGGTGTGGTGGGAGGGTCAAGGGACGGCGTGGGCACTCACCGGGTGAGAGAGGACCCCTGGCCCTCAGAGAGCCCCTTGGAAAATCCCCGACCCAGGCCCCCGGTCCCCAAGTCTTTCCTGCGCACACTGTCTGTG
>NW_026527414.1:0-47299 GCF_022682495.2 Desmodus rotundus | reverse complement strand
GCCCGCCCGCCCGCCCGCCCGCCCGCCGGGACCCGCTCCACCTGGCGCGGAACCTTGGCCGGCCCCTCTTCCCGGCCCCAGGTCCCTAGTTCTTCCCTGGCACTCTGCCTCTGCGGGGGGTGGGAGAGCTGCTGGCAAGTGTGGTCCACGGGAAAACGCACGGTCCTCTGGGTGCAGGGAGGGCTTCCGTTAACTCTGACACCAGCCCAGGGACCGTGTGAACCTGGCCTGATATCTCAAGGGCGGGGCACGTTGCCCGGAGGGATGCTTGTGGTGGGGGGGCCTGCTTGCGCCTGCGCGGCCCCGCCTCTTGGCCCGAAAACCACCCAGCCCGCGGCTCGGACAAAAGCCATCTCCTGGGCGCCTCCCCCCTGTTCTTCCATCCGTAAAGGGGGACCCCTTTACGGATGGAAGAACAGGGGGATCTTCGCAGTGGCGGGGACGGGACGGAGGGGTCTGCGGGTTTGCCGCCACGTAGGCCAGTTGCTCGCACCCCGGCCCCATGCGTGCGAGCTCCATGGAGGAGGTGGGCCGCTTATGGCGGGATGCAGGCGTCCTGCGGGGGTCAAGGGACGGCGTGGGCACTCCCCGGGCGAGAGAGGGCGCCCGGGACCCGAGAGAGCACCCGGGAAAATGCCCAGCCCTGGCCCCCGTGGCTCCAGTGGCCTCCCTAGGCTCCTGCCGTGGGGCCTGGTCCCGCTCACGTGGGCCCAGGTTCTCCGCAGGTGAATGCCTTTTGCGGACACCAAGGACCACAGGCCGCGGACGCCTTCACGGGGAGGGGGGTTCGAGCTCTGTGGGACCCGGGTCCCAGCGGACACAGTCCCTTCTCGCGAAGTCCAGCCCAGACTTGAGAGAGTAGAAGCGTCTCGGTGCACGTTTGCCGCCTCGGGGCAGGGTGGGGCCTTTTGAGCCAAGAAAGACCCTTAGCCCCCCAGGCAGGTCTCAGGCCCGAGTCCCCCCGGGAGACTTGGTCCCTGGCGTGGGTCCGGCCCGCTCGGCCCCTGCCCCCCAGGCGCGGAACCCTGGGCGCGCCCCTCATCCAGGCCCCGGGTCCCTAGTTCTTCCCTGCACTCTGCCTGTGCCGGGGTGGGAGACGCGCTGGCAAGTGTGGTCCACGGGAAAAGGATCGGACCTCTGGGTGGCGGGGAGAGCTTCCAGTTCCACGGACAGGACCCCAGGGACCCTGTGAAGCAGGCCTGATATGTCCAGGGTGGGGCCCGTTGCCCGAGGGAGGCTTGTGGTGGGGCTGCCTGCCCTCTACCTGCCGGGTCCCGCGTCTTGGCCCGAAACCGGCCAGCTGCGGCTCTGACAAATGCCATCTCCTGGGGGCATCCCCCCTGTTCTTCCATCCGTAAGGGGCGACCCCCTTACGGATGGAAGAACAGGGGGATCTTCGCAGTGGGGCGGTCGGGACGGAGGGGTCTGCGCGTTTCCAGCCACTTAGCCCAGTGACCCGCCGCCCGGCCCCAGAGTTCCAAGCTCCATGGAGGCCGGGGGCCTCTTATCACGGGAAGCAGGTGTCTCCCGGGGGTCAAGGGACGGCGTGGGCACTCTCTAGACGAGAGAGGGTGCCCGTGCCCCGAGAGAGCCCCGGGGAGAGCCCGAGGCCTGGCCGCAGAGGCTGCCATTGCCTCCCCCGGGCTCCTACCATGGGGCCTGGCCCTGCTCGCCCGAGGGCCCAGGTTCACCGCAGGTGAATGCCTTTTGCGGACGCCAAGGACAGGAGGCCGCCGATTCCCTCGCAGAGTGGGGGTTCCGAGCTCTGGGGACTGAGGTCGCAGCGGTCACACTCCATTTTGGGTGGTTCAGCGGAGACTGAGGGTTGAAGCGGCTGGGTCCAAGTCTGCGCCTTGTGGCAGGGTGGGGGCGTTGCAGGCGAAGCAAGGCTCTTAGCCTCCCAGGCGGGGCACAGGCCAGACTCCCCACAGGAGAACCGGTCCGTGGACGAGGGTCCCGCCCGCCCGCCCGCCCGCCCGCCCGCCGGGACCCGCTCCACCTGGCGCGGAACCTTGGCCGGCCCCTCTTCCCGGCCCCAGGTCCCTAGTTCTTCCCTGGCACTCTGCCTCTGCGGGGGTGGGAGAGCTGCTGGCAAGTGTGGTCCACGGGAAAACGCAACGGTCCTCTGGGTGGCAGGGAGGGCTTCCGTTAACTCTGACACCAGCCCAGGGACCGTGTGAACCTGGCCTGATATCTCAAGGGCGGGGCACGTTGCCCGGAGGGATGCTTGTGGTGGGGGGGGCCTGCTTGCGCCTGCGCGGCCCCGCCTCTTGGCCCGAAAACCACCCAGCCGCGGCTGGGACAAAAGCCATCTCCTGGGCGCCTCCCCCCTGTTCTTCCATCCGTAAAGGGGGACCCTTTACGGATGGAAGAACAGGGGGATCTTCGCAGTGGCGGGGGACGGGACGGAGGGGTCTGCGGGTTTGCCGCCACGTAGGCCAGTTGCTCGCACCCCGGCCCCATGCGTGCGAGCTCCATGGAGGAGGTGGGCCGCTTATGGCGGGGATGCAGGCGTCCTGCGGGGGTCAAGGGACGGCGTGGGCACTCCCCGGGCGAGAGAGGGCGCCCGGGACCCGAGAGAGCACCCGGGAAAATGCCCAGCCCTGGCCCCCGTGGCTCCAGTGGCCTCCCTAGGCTCCTGCCGTGGGGCCTGGTCCCGCTCACGTGGGCCCAGGTTCTCCGCAGGTGAATGCCTTTTGCGGACACCAAGGACCACAGGCCGCGGACGCCTTCACGGGGAGGGGGGTTCGAGCTCTGTGGGACCCGGGTCCCAGCGGACACAGTCCCTTCTCGCGAAGTCCAGCCCAGACTTGAGAGAGTAGAAGCGTCTCGGTGCACGTTTGCCGCCTCGGGCAGGGTGGGGCCTTTTGAGCCAAGAAAGACCCTTAGCCCCCCAGGCAGTTCTCAGGCCCGAGTCCCCCGGGAGACTTGGTCCCTGGGCGTGGTCCGGCCCGCTCGGCCCCTGCCCCCCAGGCGCGGAACCCTGGCGCGCCCCTCATCCAGGCCCCGGGTCCCTAGTTCTTCCCTGGCACTCTGCCTGTGCCGGGGTGGGAGACGCGCTGGCAAGTGTGGTCCACGGGAAAAGGAACGGACCTCTGGGTGGCGGGGAGAGCTTCAGTTCCACGGACAGGACCCCAGGGACCCTGTGAAGCAGGCCTGATATGTCCAGGGTGGGGGCCCGTTGCCCCGAGGGAGGCTTGTGTGGGGCTGCCTGCCCTCTACCTGCCGGGTCCCGCGTCTTGGCCCGAAACCGGCCAGCTGCGGCTCTGACAAATGCCATCTCCTGGGGGCATCCCCCCTGTTCTTCCATCCGTAAGGGGCGACCCCCTTACGGATGGAAGAACAGGGGGATCTTCGCAGTGGGGCGGTCGGGACGGAGGGGGTCTGCGCGTTTCCAGCCACTTAGCCCAGTGACCCGCCGCCCGGCCCCAGAGTTCCAAGCTCCATGGAGGCCGGGGGGCCTCTTATCACGGGAAGCAGGTGTCTCCCGGGGGTCAAGGGACGGCGTGGGCACTCTCTAGACGAGAGAGGGTGCCCGTGCCCCGAGAGAGCCCCGGGGAGAGCCCGAGGCCTGGCCGCAGAGGCTGCCATTGCCTCCCCCGGGCTCCTACCATGGGGCCTGGCCCTGCCTCGCCCGAGGCCCAGGTTCACCGCAGGTGAATGCCTTTTGCGGACGCCAAGGACAGGAGGCCGCCGATTCCCTCGCAGAGGTGGGGGTTCGAGCTCTGGGGGACTGAGGTCGCAGCGGTCACACTCCATTTTGGGTGGTTCAGCGGAGACTGGAGGGTTGAAGCGGCTGGGTCCAAGTCTGCCGCCTTGTGGCAGGGTGGGGGCGTTGCAGGCGAAGCAAGGCTCTTAGTCCTCCCAGGCGGGGGCACAGGCCAGACTCCCACAGGAGAACCGGTCCGTGGACGAGGGTCCCGCCCGCCCGCCCGCCCGCCCGCCCGCCGGGACCCGCTCCACCTGGCGCGGAACCTTGGCCGGCCCCTCTTCCCGGCCCCAGGTCCCTAGTTCTTCCCTGGCACTCTGCCTCTGCGGGGGTTGGGAGAGCTGCTGGCAAGTGTGGTCCACGGGAAAAACGCACGGTCCTCTGGGTGGCAGGGAGGGCTTCCGTTAACTCTGACACCAGCCCAGGGACCGTGTGAACCTGGCCTGATATCTCAAGGGCGGGGCACGTTGCCCGGAGGGATGCTTGTGGTGGGGGGGCCTGCTTGCGCCTGCGCGGCCCCGCCTCTTGGCCCGAAAACCACCCAGCCGCGGCTGGGACAAAAGCCATCTCCTGGGCGCCTCCCCCCTGTTCTTCCATCCGTAAAGGGGGACCCCTTTACGGATGGAAGAACAGGGGGATCTTCGCAGTGGCGGGGACGGGACGGAGGGGTCTGCGGGTTTGCCGCCACGTAGGCCAGTTGCTCGCACCCCGGCCCCATGCGTGCGAGCTCCATGAGGAGGTGGGCCGCTTATGGCGGGATGCAGGCGTCCTGCGGGGGTCAAGGGACGGCGTGGGCACTCCCCGGGCGAGAGAGGGCGCCCGGGACCCGAGAGAGCACCCGGGAAAATGCCCAGCCCTGGCCCCCGTGGCTCCAGTGGCCTCCCTAGGCTCCTGCCGTGGGGCCTGGTCCCGCTCACGTGGGCCCAGGTTCTCCGCAGGTGAATGCCTTTTGCGGACACCAAGGACCACAGGCCGCGGACGCCTTCACGGGGAGGGGGGGTTCGAGCTCTGTGGGACCCGGGTCCAGCGGACACAGTCCCTTCTCGCGAAGTCCAGCCCAGACTTGAGAGAGTAGAAGCGTCTCGGTGCACGTTTGCCGCCTCGGGGCAGGGTGGGGCCTTTTGAGCCAAGAAAGACCCTTAGCCCCCCAGGCAGGTCTCAGGCCCGAGTCCCCCCGGGAGACTTGGTCCCTGGGCGTGGGTCCGGCCCGCTCGGCCCCTGCCCACCAGGCGCGGAACCCTGGCGCGCCCCTCATCCAGGCCCCGGGTCCCTAGTTCTTCCCTGGCACTCTGCCTGTGCCGGGGTGGGAGACGCGCTGGCAAGTGTGGTCCACGGAAAAGGAACGGACCTCTGGGTGGCGGGGAGAGCTTCCAGTTCCACGGACAGGACCCCAGGGACCCTGTGAAGCAGGCCTGATATGTCCAGGGTGGGGCCCGTTGCCCCGAGGGAGGCTTGTGGTGGGGCTGCCTGCCCTCTACCTGCCGGGTCCCGCGTCTTGGCCCGAAACCGGCCAGCTGCGGCTCTGACAAATGCCATCTCCTGGGGCATCCCCCCTGTTCTTCCATCCGTAAGGGGCGACCCCCTTACGGATGGAAGAACAGGGGGATCTTCGCAGTGGGGCGGTCGGGACGGAGGGGTCTGCGCGTTTCCAGCCACTTAGCCCAGTGACCCGCCGCCCGGCCCCAGAGTTCCAAGCTCCATGGAGGCCGGGGGCCTCTTATCACGGGAAGCAGGTGTCTCCCGGGGGTCAAGGGACGGGCGTGGGCACTCTCTAGACGAGAGGAGGGTGCCCGTGCCCCGAGAGAGCCCCGGGGAGAGCCCGAGGCCTGGCCGCAGAGGCTGCCATTGCCTCCCCCGGGCTCCTACCATGGGGCCTGGCCCTGCTCGCCCGAGGCCCAGGTTCACCGCAGGTGAATGCCTTTTGCGGACGCCAAGGACAGGAGGCCGCCGATTCCCTCGCAGAGGTGGGGGTTCGAGCTCTGGGGGACTGAGGTCGCAGCGGTCACACTCCATTTTTGGGTGGTTCAGCGGAGACTGGAGGGTTGAAGCGGCTGGGTCCAAGTCTGCCGCCTTGTGGCAGGGTGGGGGCCGTTGCAGGCGAAGCAAGGCTCTTAGCCTCCCAGGCGGGGCACAGGCCAGACTCCCCACAGGAGAACCGGTCCGTGGACGAGGGTCCCGCCCGCCCGCCCGCCCGCCCGCCCGCCGGGACCCGCTCCACCTGGCGCGGAACCTTGGCCGGCCCCTCTTCCCGGCCCCAGGTCCCTAGTTCTTCCCTGGCACTCTGCCTCTGCGGGGGTGGGAGAGCTGCTGGCAAGTGTGGTCCACGGGAAAACGCACGGTCCTCTGGGTGGCAGGGAGGGCTTCCGTTAACTCTGACACCAGCCCAGGGACCGTGTGAACCTGGCCTGATATCTCAAGGGCGGGGCACGTTGCCCGGAGGGATGCTTGTGGTGGGGGGGCCTGCTTGCGCCTGCGCGGCCCCGCCTCTTGGCCCGAAAACCACCCAGCCGCGGCTCGGACAAAAGCCATCTCCTGGGCGCCTCCCCCCTGTTCTTCCATCCGTAAAGGGGGACCCCTTTACGGATGGAAGAACAGGGGGATCTTCGCAGTGGCGGGGACGGGACGGAGGGGTCTGCGGGTTTGCCGCCACGTAGGCCAGTTGCTCGCACCCCGGCCCCATGCGTGCGAGCTCCATGGAGGAGGTGGGCCGCTTATGGCGGGATGCAGGCGTCCTGCGGGGGTCAAGGGACGGCGTGGGCACTCCCCGGGCGAGAGAGGGCGCCCGGGACCCGAGAGAGCACCCGGGAAAATGCCCAGCCCTGGCCCCCGTGGCTCCAGTGGCCTCCCTAGGCTCCTGCCGTGGGGCCTGGTCCCGCTCACGTGGGCCCAGGTTCTCCGCAGGTGAATGCCTTTTGCGGACACCAAGGACCACAGGCCGCGGACGCCTTCACGGGGAGGGGGGTTCGAGCTCTGTGGGACCCGGGTCCCAGCGGACACAGTCCCTTCTCGCGAAGTCCAGCCCAGACTTGAGAGAGTAGAAGCGTCTCGGTGCACGTTTGCCGCCTCGGGGCAGGGTGGGGCCTTTTGAGCCAAGAAAGACCCTTAGCCCCCCAGGCAGGTCTCAGGCCCGAGTCCCCCCGGGAGACTTGGTCCCTGGGCGTGGGTCCGGCCCGCTCGGCCCCTGCCCACCAGGCGCGGAACCCTGGCGCGCCCCTCATCCAGGCCCCGGGTCCCTAGTTCTTCCCTGGCACTCTGCCTGTGCCGGGGTGGGAGACGCGCTGGCAAGTGTGGTCCACGGGAAAAGGAACGGACCTCTGGGTGGCGGGGGAGAGCTTCCAGTTCCACGGACAGGACCCCAGGGACCCTGTGAAGCAGGCCTGATATGTCCAGGGTGGGGCCCGTTGCCCCGAGGGAGGCTTGTGGTGGGGCTGCCTGCCCTCTACCTGCCGGGTCCCGCGTCTTGGCCCGAAACCGGCCAGCTGCGGCTCTGACAAATGCCATCTCCTGGGGGCATCCCCCCTGTTCTTCCATCCGTAAGGGGCGACCCCCTTACGGATGGAAGAACAGGGGGATCTTCGCAGTGGGGCGGTCGGGACGGAGGGGTCTGCGCGTTTCCAGCCACTTAGCCCAGTGACCCGCCGCCCGGCCCCAGAGTTCCAAGCTCCATGGAGGCCGGGGGCCTCTTATCACGGGAAGCAGGTGTCTCCCGGGGGTCAAGGGACGGCGTGGGCACTCTCTAGACGAGAGAGGGTGCCCGTGCCCCGAGAGAGCCCCGGGGAGAGCCCGAGGCCTGGCCGCAGAGGCTGCCATTGCCTCCCCCGGGCTCCTACCATGGGGCCTGGCCCTGCTCGCCCGAGGCCCAGGTTCACCGCAGGTGAATGCCTTTTGCGGACGCCAAGGACAGGAGGCCGCCGATTCCCTCGCAGAGGTGGGGGTTCGAGCTCTGGGGGACTGAGGTCGCAGCGGTCACACTCCATTTTTGGGTGGTTCAGCGGAGACTGGAGGGTTGAAGCGGCTGGGTCCAAGTCTGCCGCCTTGTGGCAGGGTGGGGGCGTTGCAGGCGAAGCAAGGCTCTTAGCCTCCCAGGCGGGGCACAGGCCAGACTCCCCACAGGAGAACCGGTCCGTGGACGAGGGTCCCGCCCGCCCGCCCGCCCGCCCGCCCGCCGGGACCCGCTCCACCTGGCGCGGAACCTTGGCCGGCCCCTCTTCCCGGCCCCAGGTCCCTAGTTCTTCCCTGGCACTCTGCCTCTGCGGGGGTGGGAGAGCTGCTGGCAAGTGTGGTCCACGGGAAAACGCACGGTCCTCTGGGTGGCAGGGAGGGCTTCCGTTAACTCTGACACCAGCCCAGGGACCGTGTGAACCTGGCCTGATATCTCAAGGGCGGGGCACGTTGCCCGGAGGGATGCTTGTGGTGGGGGGGCCTGCTTGCGCCTGCGCGGCCCCGCCTCTTGGCCCGAAAACCACCCAGCCGCGGCTCGGACAAAAGCCATCTCCTGGGCGCCTCCCCCCTGTTCTTCCATCCGTAAAGGGGGACCCCTTTACGGATGGAAGAACAGGGGGATCTTCGCAGTGGCGGGGACGGGACGGAGGGGTCTGCGGGTTTGCCGCCACGTAGGCCAGTTGCTCGCACCCCGGCCCCATGCGTGCGAGCTCCATGGAGGAGGTGGGCCGCTTATGGCGGGATGCAGGCGTCCTGCGGGGGTCAAGGGACGGCGTGGGCACTCCCCGGGCGAGAGAGGGCGCCCGGGACCCGAGAGAGCACCCGGGAAAATGCCCAGCCCTGGCCCCCGTGGCTCCAGTGGCCTCCCTAGGCTCCTGCCGTGGGGCCTGGTCCCGCTCACGTGGGCCCAGGTTCTCCGCAGGTGAATGCCTTTTGCGGACACCAAGGACCACAGGCCGCGGACGCCTTCACGGGGAGGGGGGTTCGAGCTCTGTGGGACCCGGGTCCCAGCGGACACAGTCCCTTCTCGCGAAGTCCAGCCCAGACTTGAGAGAGTAGAAGCGTCTCGGTGCACGTTTGCCGCCTCGGGGCAGGGTGGGGCCTTTTGAGCCAAGAAAGACCCTTAGCCCCCCAGGCAGGTCTCAGGCCCGAGTCCCCCCGGGAGACTTGGTCCCTGGGCGTGGGTCCGGCCCGCTCGGCCCCTGCCCACCAGGCGCGGAACCCTGGCGCGCCCCTCATCCAGGCCCCGGGTCCCTAGTTCTTCCCTGGCACTCTGCCTGTGCCGGGGTGGGAGACGCGCTGGCAAGTGTGGTCCACGGGAAAAGGAACGGACCTCTGGGTGGCGGGGAGAGCTTCCAGTTCCACGGACAGGACCCCAGGGACCCTGTGAAGCAGGCCTGATATGTCCAGGGTGGGGCCCGTTGCCCCGAGGGAGGCTTGTGGTGGGGCTGCCTGCCCTCTACCTGCCGGGTCCCGCGTCTTGGCCCGAAACCGGCCAGCTGCGGCTCTGACAAATGCCATCTCCTGGGGGCATCCCCCCTGTTCTTCCATCCGTAAGGGGCGACCCCCTTACGGATGGAAGAACAGGGGGATCTTCGCAGTGGGGCGGTCGGGACGGAGGGGTCTGCGCGTTTCCAGCCACTTAGCCCAGTGACCCGCCGCCCGGCCCCAGAGTTCCAAGCTCCATGGAGGCCGGGGGCCTCTTATCACGGGAAGCAGGTGTCTCCCGGGGGTCAAGGGACGGCGTGGGCACTCTCTAGACGAGAGAGGGTGCCCGTGCCCCGAGAGAGCCCCGGGGAGAGCCCGAGGCCTGGCCGCAGAGGCTGCCATTGCCTCCCCCGGGCTCCTACCATGGGGCCTGGCCCTGCTCGCCCGAGGCCCAGGTTCACCGCAGGTGAATGCCTTTTGCGGACGCCAAGGACAGGAGGCCGCCGATTCCCTCGCAGAGGTGGGGGTTCGAGCTCTGGGGGACTGAGGTCGCAGCGGTCACACTCCATTTTGGGGTGGTTCAGCGGAGACTGGAGGGTTGAAGCGGCTGGGTCCAAGTCTGCCGCCTTGTGGCAGGGTGGGGGCGTTGCAGGCGAAGCAAGGCTCTTAGCCTCCCAGGCGGGGCACAGGCCAGACTCCCCACAGGAGAACCGGTCCGTGGACGAGGGTCCCGCCCGCCCGCCCGCCCGCCCGCCCGCCGGGACCCGCTCCACCTGGCGCGGAACCTTGGCCGGCCCCTCTTCCCGGCCCCAGGTCCCTAGTTCTTCCCTGGCACTCTGCCTCTGCGGGGGTGGGAGAGCTGCTGGCAAGTGTGGTCCACGGGAAAACGCACGGTCCTCTGGGTGGCAGGGAGGGCTTCCGTTAACTCTGACACCAGCCCAGGGACCGTGTGAACCTGGCCTGATATCTCAAGGGCGGGGCACGTTGCCCGGAGGGATGCTTGTGGTGGGGGGGCCTGCTTGCGCCTGCGCGGCCCCGCCTCTTGGCCCGAAAACCACCCAGCCGCGGCTGGGACAAAAGCCATCTCCTGGGCGCCTCCCCCCTGTTCTTCCATCCGTAAAGGGGGACCCCTTTACGGATGGAAGAACAGGGGGATCTTCGCAGTGGCGGGGACGGGACGGAGGGGTCTGCGGGTTTGCCGCCACGTAGGCCAGTTGCTCGCACCCCGGCCCCATGCGTGCGAGCTCCATGGAGGAGGTGGGCCGCTTATGGCGGGATGCAGGCGTCCTGCGGGGGTCAAGGGACGGCGTGGGCACTCCCCGGGCGAGAGAGGGCGCCCGGGACCCGAGAGAGCACCCGGGAAAATGCCCAGCCCTGGCCCCCGTGGCTCCAGTGGCCTCCCTAGGCTCCTGCCGTGGGGCCTGGTCCCGCTCACGTGGGCCCAGGTTCTCCGCAGGTGAATGCCTTTTGCGGACACCAAGGACCACAGGCCGCGGACGCCTTCACGGGGAGGGGGGTTCGAGCTCTGTGGGACCCGGGTCCCAGCGGACACAGTCCCTTCTCGCGAAGTCCAGCCCAGACTTGAGAGAGTAGAAGCGTCTCGGTGCACGTTTGCCGCCTCGGGGCAGGGTGGGGCCTTTTGAGCCAAGAAAGACCCTTAGCCCCCCAGGCAGGTCTCAGGCCCGAGTCCCCCCGGGAGACTTGGTCCCTGGGCGTGGGTCCGGCCCGCTCGGCCCCTGCCCCCCAGGCGCGGAACCCTGGCGCGCCCCTCATCCAGGCCCCGGGTCCCTAGTTCTTCCCTGGCACTCTGCCTGTGCCGGGGTGGGAGACGCGCTGGCAAGTGTGGTCCACGGGAAAAGGAACGGACCTCTGGGTGGCGGGGAGAGCTTCCAGTTCCACGGACAGGACCCCAGGGACCCTGTGAAGCAGGCCTGATATGTCCAGGGTGGGGCCCGTTGCCCCGAGGGAGGCTTGTGGTGGGGCTGCCTGCCCTCTACCTGCCGGGTCCCGCGTCTTGGCCCGAAACCGGCCAGCTGCGGCTCTGACAAATGCCATCTCCTGGGGGCATCCCCCCTGTTCTTCCATCCGTAAGGGGCGACCCCCTTACGGATGGAAGAACAGGGGGATCTTCGCAGTGGGGCGGTCGGGACGGAGGGGTCTGCGCGTTTCCAGCCACTTAGCCCAGTGACCCGCCGCCCGGCCCCAGAGTTCCAAGCTCCATGGAGGCCGGGGGCCTCTTATCACGGGAAGCAGGTGTCTCCCGGGGGTCAAGGGACGGCGTGGGCACTCTCTAGACGAGAGAGGGTGCCCGTGCCCCGAGAGAGCCCCGGGGAGAGCCCGAGGCCTGGCCGCAGAGGCTGCCATTGCCTCCCCCGGGCTCCTACCCTGGGGCCTGGCCCTGCTCGCCCGAGGCCCAGGTTCACCGCAGGTGAATGCCTTTTGCGGACGCCAAGGACAGGAGGCCGCCGATTCCCTCGCAGAGGTGGGGGTTCGAGCTCTGGGGGACTGAGGTCGCAGCGGTCACACTCCATTTTTGGGTGGTTCAGCGGAGACTGGAGGGTTGAAGCGGCTGGGTCCAAGTCTGCCGCCTTGTGGCAGGGTGGGGGCGTTGCAGGCGAAGCAAGGCTCTTAGCCTCCCAGGCGGGGCACAGGCCAGACTCCCCACAGGAGAACCGGTCCGTGGACGAGGGTCCCGCCCGCCCGCCCGCCCGCCCGCCCGCCGGGACCCGCTCCACCTGGCGCGGAACCTTGGCCGGCCCCTCTTCCCGGCCCCAGGTCCCTAGTTCTTCCCTGGCACTCTGCCTCTGCGGGGGTGGGAGAGCTGCTGGCAAGTGTGGTCCACGGGAAAACGCACGGTCCTCTGGGTGGCAGGGAGGGCTTCCGTTAACTCTGACACCAGCCCAGGGACCGTGTGAACCTGGCCTGATATCTCAAGGGCGGGGCACGTTGCCCGGAGGGATGCTTGTGGTGGGGGGGCCTGCTTGCGCCTGCGCGGCCCCGCCTCTTGGCCCGAAAACCACCCAGCCGCGGCTCGGACAAAAGCCATCTCCTGGGCGCCTCCCCCCTGTTCTTCCATCCGTAAAGGGGGACCCCTTTACGGATGGAAGAACAGGGGGATCTTCGCAGTGGCGGGGACGGGACGGAGGGGTCTGCGGGTTTGCCGCCACGTAGGCCAGTTGCTCGCACCCCGGCCCCATGCGTGCGAGCTCCATGGAGGAGGTGGGCCGCTTATGGCGGGATGCAGGCGTCCTGCGGGGGTCAAGGGACGGCGTGGGCACTCCCCGGGCGAGAGAGGGCGCCCGGGACCCGAGAGAGCACCCGGGAAAATGCCCAGCCCTGGCCCCCGTGGCTCCAGTGGCCTCCCTAGGCTCCTGCCGTGGGGCCTGGTCCCGCTCACGTGGGCCCAGGTTCTCCGCAGGTGAATGCCTTTTGCGGACACCAAGGACCACAGGCCGCGGACGCCTTCACGGGGAGGGGGGTTCGAGCCCTGTGGGACCCGGGTCCCAGCGGACACAGTCCCTTCTCGCGAAGTCCAGCCCAGACTTGAGAGAGTAGAAGCGTCTCGGTGCACGTTTGCCGCCTCGGGGCAGGGTGGGGCCTTTTGAGCCAAGAAAGACCCTTAGCCCCCCAGGCAGGTCTCAGGCCCGAGTCCCCCCGGGAGACTTGGTCCCTGGGCGTGGGTCCGGCCCGCTCGGCCCCTGCCCACCAGGCGCGGAACCCTGGCGCGCCCCTCATCCAGGCCCCGGGTCCCTAGTTCTTCCCTGGCACTCTGCCTGTGCCGGGGTGGGAGACGCGCTGGCAAGTGTGGTCCACGGGAAAAGGAACGGACCTCTGGGTGGCGGGGAGAGCTTCCAGTTCCACGGACAGGACCCCAGGGACCCTGTGAAGCAGGCCTGATATGTCCAGGGTGGGGCCCGTTGCCCCGAGGGAGGCTTGTGGTGGGGCTGCCTGCCCTCTACCTGCCGGGTCCCGCGTCTTGGCCCGAAACCGGCCAGCTGCGGCTCTGACAAATGCCATCTCCTGGGGGCATCCCCCCTGTTCTTCCATCCGTAAGGGGCGACCCCCTTACGGATGGAAGAACAGGGGGATCTTCGCAGTGGGGCGGTCGGGACGGAGGGGTCTGCGCGTTTCCAGCCACTTAGCCCAGTGACCCGCCGCCCGGCCCCAGAGTTCCAAGCTCCATGGAGGCCGGGGGCCTCTTATCACGGGAAGCAGGTGTCTCCCGGGGGTCAAGGGACGGCGTGGGCACTCTCTAGACGAGAGAGGGTGCCCGTGCCCCGAGAGAGCCCCGGGGAGAGCCCGAGGCCTGGCCGCAGAGGCTGCCATTGCCTCCCCCGGGCTCCTACCATGGGGCCTGGCCCTGCTCGCCCGAGGCCCAGGTTCACCGCAGGTGAATGCCTTTTGCGGACGCCAAGGACAGGAGGCCGCCGATTCCCTCGCAGAGGTGGGGGTTCGAGCTCTGGGGGACTGAGGTCGCAGCGGTCACACTCCATTTTTGGGTGGTTCAGCGGAGACTGGAGGGTTGAAGCGGCTGGGTCCAAGTCTGCCGCCTTGTGGCAGGGTGGGGGCGTTGCAGGCGAAGCAAGGCTCTTAGCCTCCCAGGCGGGGCACAGGCCAGACTCCCCACAGGAGAACCGGTCCGTGGACGAGGGTCCCGCCCGCCCGCCCGCCCGCCCGCCCGCCGGGACCCGCTCCACCTGGCGCGGAACCTTGGCCGGCCCCTCTTCCCGGCCCCAGGTCCCTAGTTCTTCCCTGGCACTCTGCCTCTGCGGGGGTGGGAGAGCTGCTGGCAAGTGTGGTCCACGGGAAAACGCACGGTCCTCTGGGTGGCAGGGAGGGCTTCCGTTAACTCTGACACCAGCCCAGGGACCGTGTGAACCTGGCCTGATATCTCAAGGGCGGGGCACGTTGCCCGGAGGGATGCTTGTGGTGGGGGGGCCTGCTTGCGCCTGCGCGGCCCCGCCTCTTGGCCCGAAAACCACCCAGCCGCGGCTCGGACAAAAGCCATCTCCTGGGCGCCTCCCCCCTGTTCTTCCATCCGTAAAGGGGGACCCCTTTACGGATGGAAGAACAGGGGGATCTTCGCAGTGGCGGGGACGGGACGGAGGGGTCTGCGGGTTTGCCGCCACGTAGGCCAGTTGCTCGCACCCCGGCCCCATGCGTGCGAGCTCCATGGAGGAGGTGGGCCGCTTATGGCGGGATGCAGGCGTCCTGCGGGGGTCAAGGGACGGCGTGGGCACTCCCCGGGCGAGAGAGGGCGCCCGGGACCCGAGAGAGCACCCGGGAAAATGCCCAGCCCTGGCCCCCGTGGCTCCAGTGGCCTCCCTAGGCTCCTGCCGTGGGGCCTGGTCCCGCTCACGTGGGCCCAGGTTCTCCGCAGGTGAATGCCTTTTGCGGACACCAAGGACCACAGGCCGCGGACGCCTTCACGGGGAGGGGGGTTCGAGCTCTGTGGGACCCGGGTCCCAGCGGACACAGTCCCTTCTCGCGAAGTCCAGCCCAGACTTGAGAGAGTAGAAGCGTCTCGGTGCACGTTTGCCGCCTCGGGGCAGGGTGGGGCCTTTTGAGCCAAGAAAGACCCTTAGCCCCCCAGGCAGGTCTCAGGCCCGAGTCCCCCCGGGAGACTTGGTCCCTGGGCGTGGGTCCGGCCCGCTCGGCCCCTGCCCACCAGGCGCGGAACCCTGGCGCGCCCCTCATCCAGGCCCCGGGTCCCTAGTTCTTCCCTGGCACTCTGCCTGTGCCGGGGTGGGAGACGCGCTGGCAAGTGTGGTCCACGGGAAAAGGAACGGACCTCTGGGTGGCGGGGAGAGCTTCCAGTTCCACGGACAGGACCCCAGGGACCCTGTGAAGCAGGCCTGATATGTCCAGGGTGGGGCCCGTTGCCCCGAGGGAGGCTTGTGGTGGGGCTGCCTGCCCTCTACCTGCCGGGTCCCGCGTCTTGGCCCGAAACCGGCCAGCTGCGGCTCTGACAAATGCCATCTCCTGGGGGCATCCCCCCTGTTCTTCCATCCGTAAGGGGCGACCCCCTTACGGATGGAAGAACAGGGGGATCTTCGCAGTGGGGCGGTCGGGACGGAGGGGTCTGCGCGTTTCCAGCCACTTAGCCCAGTGACCCGCCGCCCGGCCCCAGAGTTCCAAGCTCCATGGAGGCCGGGGGCCTCTTATCACGGGAAGCAGGTGTCTCCCGGGGGTCAAGGGACGGCGTGGGCACTCTCTAGACGAGAGAGGGTGCCCGTGCCCCGAGAGAGCCCCGGGGAGAGCCCGAGGCCTGGCCGCAGAGGCTGCCATTGCCTCCCCCGGGCTCCTACCATGGGGCCTGGCCCTGCTCGCCCGAGGCCCAGGTTCACCGCAGGTGAATGCCTTTTGCGGACGCCAAGGACAGGAGGCCGCCGATTCCCTCGCAGAGGTGGGGGTTCGAGCTCTGGGGGACTGAGGTCGCAGCGGTCACACTCCATTTTGGGGTGGTTCAGCGGAGACTGGAGGGTTGAAGCGGCTGGGTCCAAGTCTGCCGCCTTGTGGCAGGGTGGGGGCGTTGCAGGCGAAGCAAGGCTCTTAGCCTCCCAGGCGGGGCACAGGCCAGACTCCCCACAGGAGAACCGGTCCGTGGACGAGGGTCCCGCCCGCCCGCCCGCCCGCCCGCCCGCCGGGACCCGCTCCACTTGGCGCGGAACCTTGGCCGGCCCCTCTTCCCGGCCCCAGGTCCCTAGTTCTTCCCTGGCACTCTGCCTCTGCGGGGGTGGGAGAGCTGCTGGCAAGTGTGGTCCACGGGAAAACGCACGGTCCTCTGGGTGGCAGGGAGGGCTTCCGTTAACTCTGACACCATCCCAGGGACCGTGTGAACCTGGCCTGATATCTCAAGGGCGGGGCACGTTGCCCGGAGGGATGCTTGTGGTGGGGGGGCCTGCTTGCGCCTGCGCGGCCCCGCCTCTTGGCCCGAAAACCACCCAGCCGCGGCTGGGACAAAAGCCATCTCCTGGGCGCCTCCCCCCTGTTCTTCCATCCGTAAAGGGGGACCCCTTTACGGATGGAAGAACAGGGGGATCTTCGCAGTGGCGGGGACGGGACGGAGGGGTCTGCGGGTTTGCCGCCACGTAGGCCAGTTGCTCGCACCCCGGCCCCATGCGTGCGAGCTCCATGGAGGAGGTGGGCCGCTTATGGCGGGATGCAGGCGTCCTGCGGGGGTCAAGGGACGGCGTGGGCACTCCCCGGGCGAGAGAGGGCGCCCGGGACCCGAGAGAGCACCCGGGAAAATGCCCAGCCCTGGCCCCCGTGGCTCCAGTGGCCTCCCTAGGCTCCTGCCGTGGGGCCTGGTCCCGCTCACGTGGGCCCAGGTTCTCCGCAGGTGAATGCCTTTTGCGGACACCAAGGACCACAGGCCGCGGACGCCTTCACGGGGAGGGGGGTTCGAGCTCTGTGGGACCCGGGTCCCAGCGGACACAGTCCCTTCTCGCGAAGTCCAGCCCAGACTTGAGAGAGTAGAAGCGTCTCGGTGCACGTTTGCCGCCTCGGGGCAGGGTGGGGCCTTTTGAGCCAAGAAAGACCCTTAGCCCCCCAGGCAGGTCTCAGGCCCGAGTCCCCCCGGGAGACTTGGTCCCTGGGCGTGGGTCCGGCCCGCTCGGCCCCTGCCCCCCAGGCGCGGAACCCTGGCGCGCCCCTCATCCAGGCCCCGGGTCCCTAGTTCTTCCCTGGCACTCTGCCTGTGCCGGGGTGGGAGACGCGCTGGCAAGTGTGGTCCACGGGAAAAGGAACGGACCTCTGGGTGGCGGGGAGAGCTTCCAGTTCCACGGACAGGACCCCAGGGACCCTGTGAAGCAGGCCTGATATGTCCAGGGTGGGGCCCGTTGCCCCGAGGGAGGCTTGTGGTGGGGCTGCCTGCCCTCTACCTGCCGGGTCCCGCGTCTTGGCCCGAAACCGGCCAGCTGCGGCTCTGACAAATGCCATCTCCTGGGGGCATCCCCCCTGTTCTTCCATCCGTAAGGGGCGACCCCCTTACGGATGGAAGAACAGGGGGATCTTCGCAGTGGGGCGGTCGGGACGGAGGGGTCTGCGCGTTTCCAGCCACTTAGCCCAGTGACCCGCCGCCCGGCCCCAGAGTTCCAAGCTCCATGGAGGCCGGGGGCCTCTTATCACGGGAAGCAGGTGTCTCCCGGGGGTCAAGGGACGGCGTGGGCACTCTCTAGACGAGAGAGGGTGCCCGTGCCCCGAGAGAGCCCCGGGGAGAGCCCGAGGCCTGGCCGCAGAGGCTGCCATTGCCTCCCCCGGGCTCCTACCCTGGGGCCTGGCCCTGCTCGCCCGAGGCCCAGGTTCACCGCAGGTGAATGCCTTTTGCGGACGCCAAGGACAGGAGGCCGCCGATTCCCTCGCAGAGGTGGGGGTTCGAGCTCTGGGGGACTGAGGTCGCAGCGGTCACACTCCATTTTTGGGTGGTTCAGCGGAGACTGGAGGGTTGAAGCGGCTGGGTCCAAGTCTGCCGCCTTGTGGCAGGGTGGGGGCGTTGCAGGCGAAGCAAGGCTCTTAGCCTCCCAGGCGGGGCACAGGCCAGACTCCCCACAGGAGAACCGGTCCGTGGACGAGGGTCCCGCCCGCCCGCCCGCCCGCCCGCCCGCCCGCCCGCCGGGACCCGCTCCACCTGGCGCGGAACCTTGGCCGGCCCCTCTTCCCGGCCCCAGGTCCCTAGTTCTTCCCTGGCACTCTGCCTCTGCGGGGGTGGGAGAGCTGCTGGCAAGTGTGGTCCACGGGAAAACGCACGGTCCTCTGGGTGGCAGGGAGGGCTTCCGTTAACTCTGACACCAGCCCAGGGACCGTGTGAACCTGGCCTGATATCTCAAGGGCGGGGCACGTTGCCCGGAGGGATGCTTGTGGTGGGGGGGCCTGCTTGCGCCTGCGCGGCCCCGCCTCTTGGCCCGAAAACCACCCAGCCGCGGCTCGGACAAAAGCCATCTCCTGGGCGCCTCCCCCCTGTTCTTCCATCCGTAAAGGGGGACCCCTTTACGGATGGAAGAACAGGGGGATCTTCGCAGTGGCGGGGACGGGACGGAGGGGTCTGCGGGTTTGCCGCCACGTAGGCCAGTTGCTCGCACCCCGGCCCCATGCGTGCGAGCTCCATGGAGGAGGTGGGCCGCTTATGGCGGGATGCAGGCGTCCTGCGGGGGTCAAGGGACGGCGTGGGCACTCCCCGGGCGAGAGAGGGCGCCCGGGACCCGAGAGAGCACCCGGGAAAATGCCCAGCCCTGGCCCCCGTGGCTCCAGTGGCCTCCCTAGGCTCCTGCCGTGGGGCCTGGTCCCGCTCACGTGGGCCCAGGTTCTCCGCAGGTGAATGCCTTTTGCGGACACCAAGGACCACAGGCCGCGGACGCCTTCACGGGGAGGGGGGTTCGAGCCCTGTGGGACCCGGGTCCCAGCGGACACAGTCCCTTCTCGCGAAGTCCAGCCCAGACTTGAGAGAGTAGAAGCGTCTCGGTGCACGTTTGCCGCCTCGGGGCAGGGTGGGGCCTTTTGAGCCAAGAAAGACCCTTAGCCCCCCAGGCAGGTCTCAGGCCCGAGTCCCCCCGGGAGACTTGGTCCCTGGGCGTGGGTCCGGCCCGCTCGGCCCCTGCCCACCAGGCGCGGAACCCTGGCGCGCCCCTCATCCAGGCCCCGGGTCCCTAGTTCTTCCCTGGCACTCTGCCTGTGCCGGGGTGGGAGACGCGCTGGCAAGTGTGGTCCACGGGAAAAGGAACGGACCTCTGGGTGGCGGGGAGAGCTTCCAGTTCCACGGACAGGACCCCAGGGACCCTGTGAAGCAGGCCTGATATGTCCAGGGTGGGGCCCGTTGCCCCGAGGGAGGCTTGTGGTGGGGCTGCCTGCCCTCTACCTGCCGGGTCCCGCGTCTTGGCCCGAAACCGGCCAGCTGCGGCTCTGACAAATGCCATCTCCTGGGGGCATCCCCCCTGTTCTTCCATCCGTAAGGGGCGACCCCCTTACGGATGGAAGAACAGGGGGATCTTCGCAGTGGGGCGGTCGGGACGGAGGGGTCTGCGCGTTTCCAGCCACTTAGCCCAGTGACCCGCCGCCCGGCCCCAGAGTTCCAAGCTCCATGGAGGCCGGGGGCCTCTTATCACGGGAAGCAGGTGTCTCCCGGGGGTCAAGGGACGGCGTGGGCACTCTCTAGACGAGAGAGGGTGCCCGTGCCCCGAGAGAGCCCCGGGGAGAGCCCGAGGCCTGGCCGCAGAGGCTGCCATTGCCTCCCCCGGGCTCCTACCCTGGGGCCTGGCCCTGCTCGCCCGAGGCCCAGGTTCACCGCAGGTGAATGCCTTTTGCGGACGCCAAGGACAGGAGGCCGCCGATTCCCTCGCAGAGGTGGGGGTTCGAGCTCTGGGGGACTGAGGTCGCAGCGGTCACACTCCATTTTTGGGTGGTTCAGCGGAGACTGGAGGGTTGAAGCGGCTGGGTCCAAGTCTGCCGCCTTGTGGCAGGGTGGGGGCGTTGCAGGCGAAGCAAGGCTCTTAGCCTCCCAGGCGGGGCACAGGCCAGACTCCCCACAGGAGAACCGGTCCGTGGACGAGGGTCCCGCCCGCCCGCCCGCCCGCCCGCCCGCCGGGACCCGCTCCACCTGGCGCGGAACCTTGGCCGGCCCCTCTTCCCGGCCCCAGGTCCCTAGTTCTTCCCTGGCACTCTGCCTCTGCGGGGGTGGGAGAGCTGCTGGCAAGTGTGGTCCACGGGAAAACGCACGGTCCTCTGGGTGGCAGGGAGGGCTTCCGTTAACTCTGACACCAGCCCAGGGACCGTGTGAACCTGGCCTGATATCTCAAGGGCGGGGCACGTTGCCCGGAGGGATGCTTGTGGTGGGGGGGCCTGCTTGCGCCTGCGCGGCCCCGCCTCTTGGCCCGAAAACCACCCAGCCGCGGCTCGGACAAAAGCCATCTCCTGGGCGCCTCCCCCCTGTTCTTCCATCCGTAAAGGGGGACCCCTTTACGGATGGAAGAACAGGGGGATCTTCGCAGTGGCGGGGACGGGACGGAGGGGTCTGCGGGTTTGCCGCCACGTAGGCCAGTTGCTCGCACCCCGGCCCCATGCGTGCGAGCTCCATGGAGGAGGTGGGCCGCTTATGGCGGGATGCAGGCGTCCTGCGGGGGTCAAGGGACGGCGTGGGCACTCCCCGGGCGAGAGAGGGCGCCCGGGACCCGAGAGAGCACCCGGGAAAATGCCCAGCCCTGGCCCCCGTGGCTCCAGTGGCCTCCCTAGGCTCCTGCCGTGGGGCCTGGTCCCGCTCACGTGGGCCCAGGTTCTCCGCAGGTGAATGCCTTTTGCGGACACCAAGGACCACAGGCCGCGGACGCCTTCACGGGGAGGGGGGTTCGAGCTCTGTGGGACCCGGGTCCCAGCGGACACAGTCCCTTCTCGCGAAGTCCAGCCCAGACTTGAGAGAGTAGAAGCGTCTCGGTGCACGTTTGCCGCCTCGGGGCAGGGTGGGGCCTTTTGAGCCAAGAAAGACCCTTAGCCCCCCAGGCAGGTCTCAGGCCCGAGTCCCCCCGGGAGACTTGGTCCCTGGGCGTGGGTCCGGCCCGCTCGGCCCCTGCCCCCCAGGCGCGGAACCCTGGCGCGCCCCTCATCCAGGCCCCGGGTCCCTAGTTCTTCCCTGGCACTCTGCCTGTGCCGGGGTGGGAGACGCGCTGGCAAGTGTGGTCCACGGGAAAAGGAACGGACCTCTGGGTGGCGGGGAGAGCTTCCAGTTCCACGGACAGGACCCCAGGGACCCTGTGAAGCAGGCCTGATATGTCCAGGGTGGGGCCCGTTGCCCCGAGGGAGGCTTGTGGTGGGGCTGCCTGCCCTCTACCTGCCGGGTCCCGCGTCTTGGCCCGAAACCGGCCAGCTGCGGCTCTGACAAATGCCATCTCCTGGGGGCATCCCCCCTGTTCTTCCATCCGTAAGGGGCGACCCCCTTACGGATGGAAGAACAGGGGGATCTTCGCAGTGGGGCGGTCGGGACGGAGGGGTCTGCGCGTTTCCAGCCACTTAGCCCAGTGACCCGCCGCCCGGCCCCAGAGTTCCAAGCTCCATGGAGGCCGGGGGCCTCTTATCACGGGAAGCAGGTGTCTCCCGGGGGTCAAGGGACGGCGTGGGCACTCTCTAGACGAGAGAGGGTGCCCGTGCCCCGAGAGAGCCCCGGGGAGAGCCCGAGGCCTGGCCGCAGAGGCTGCCATTGCCTCCCCCGGGCTCCTACCATGGGGCCTGGCCCTGCTCGCCCGAGGCCCAGGTTCACCGCAGGTGAATGCCTTTTGCGGACGCCAAGGACAGGAGGCCGCCGATTCCCTCGCAGAGGTGGGGGTTCGAGCTCTGGGGGACTGAGGTCGCAGCGGTCACACTCCATTTTTGGGTGGTTCAGCGGAGACTGGAGGGTTGAAGCGGCTGGGTCCAAGTCTGCCGCCTTGTGGCAGGGTGGGGGCGTTGCAGGCGAAGCAAGGCTCTTAGCCTCCCAGGCGGGGCACAGGCCAGACTCCCCACAGGAGAACCGGTCCGTGGACGAGGGTCCCGCCCGCCCGCCCGCCCGCCCGCCCGCCGGGACCCGCTCCACCTGGCGCGGAACCTTGGCCGGCCCCTCTTCCCGGCCCCAGGTCCCTAGTTCTTCCCTGGCACTCTGCCTCTGCGGGGGTGGGAGAGCTGCTGGCAAGTGTGGTCCACGGGAAAACGCACGGTCCTCTGGGTGGCAGGGAGGGCTTCCGTTAACTCTGACACCAGCCCAGGGACCGTGTGAACCTGGCCTGATATCTCAAGGGCGGGGCACGTTGCCCGGAGGGATGCTTGTGGTGGGGGGGCCTGCTTGCGCCTGCGCGGCCCCGCCTCTTGGCCCGAAAACCACCCAGCCGCGGCTGGGACAAAAGCCATCTCCTGGGCGCCTCCCCCCTGTTCTTCCATCCGTAAAGGGGGACCCCTTTACGGATGGAAGAACAGGGGGATCTTCGCAGTGGCGGGGACGGGACGGAGGGGTCTGCGGGTTTGCCGCCACGTAGGCCAGTTGCTCGCACCCCGGCCCCATGCGTGCGAGCTCCATGGAGGAGGTGGGCCGCTTATGGCGGGATGCAGGCGTCCTGCGGGGGTCAAGGGACGGCGTGGGCACTCCCCGGGCGAGAGAGGGCGCCCGGGACCCGAGAGAGCACCCGGGAAAATGCCCAGCCCTGGCCCCCGTGGCTCCAGTGGCCTCCCTAGGCTCCTGCCGTGGGGCCTGGTCCCGCTCACGTGGGCCCAGGTTCTCCGCAGGTGAATGCCTTTTGCGGACACCAAGGACCACAGGCCGCGGACGCCTTCACGGGGAGGGGGGTTCGAGCTCTGTGGGACCCGGGTCCCAGCGGACACAGTCCCTTCTCGCGAAGTCCAGCCCAGACTTGAGAGAGTAGAAGCGTCTCGGTGCACGTTTGCCGCCTCGGGGCAGGGTGGGGCCTTTTGAGCCAAGAAAGACCCTTAGCCCCCCAGGCAGGTCTCAGGCCCGAGTCCCCCCGGGAGACTTGGTCCCTGGGCGTGGGTCCGGCCCGCTCGGCCCCTGCCCACCAGGCGCGGAACCCTGGCGCGCCCCTCATCCAGGCCCCGGGTCCCTAGTTCTTCCCTGGCACTCTGCCTGTGCCGGGGTGGGAGACGCGCTGGCAAGTGTGGTCCACGGGAAAAGGAACGGACCTCTGGGTGGCGGGGAGAGCTTCCAGTTCCACGGACAGGACCCCAGGGACCCTGTGAAGCAGGCCTGATATGTCCAGGGTGGGGCCCGTTGCCCCGAGGGAGGCTTGTGGTGGGGCTGCCTGCCCTCTACCTGCCGGGTCCCGCGTCTTGGCCCGAAACCGGCCAGCTGCGGCTCTGACAAATGCCATCTCCTGGGGGCATCCCCCCTGTTCTTCCATCCGTAAGGGGCGACCCCCTTACGGATGGAAGAACAGGGGGATCTTCGCAGTGGGGCGGTCGGGACGGAGGGGTCTGCGCGTTTCCAGCCACTTAGCCCAGTGACCCGCCGCCCGGCCCCAGAGTTCCAAGCTCCATGGAGGCCGGGGGCCTCTTATCACGGGAAGCAGGTGTCTCCCGGGGGTCAAGGGACGGCGTGGGCACTCTCTAGACGAGAGAGGGTGCCCGTGCCCCGAGAGAGCCCCGGGGAGAGCCCGAGGCCTGGCCGCAGAGGCTGCCATTGCCTCCCCCGGGCTCCTACCATGGGGCCTGGCCCTGCTCGCCCGAGGCCCAGGTTCACCGCAGGTGAATGCCTTTTGCGGACGCCAAGGACAGGAGGCCGCCGATTCCCTCGCAGAGGTGGGGGTTCGAGCTCTGGGGGACTGAGGTCGCAGCGGTCACACTCCATTTTGGGGTGGTTCAGCGGAGACTGGAGGGTTGAAGCGGCTGGGTCCAAGTCTGCCGCCTTGTGGCAGGGTGGGGGCGTTGCAGGCGAAGCAAGGCTCTTAGCCTCCCAGGCGGGGCACAGGCCAGACTCCCCACAGGAGAACCGGTCCGTGGACGAGGGTCCCGCCCGCCCGCCCGCCCGCCCGCCCGCCCGCCCGCCCGCCCGCCGGGACCCGCTCCACCTGGCGCGGAACCTTGGCCGGCCCCTCTTCCCGGCCCCAGGTCCCTAGTTCTTCCCTGGCACTCTGCCTCTGCGGGGGTGGGAGAGCTGCTGGCAAGTGTGGTCCACGGGAAAACGCACGGTCCTCTGGGTGGCAGGGAGGGCTTCCGTTAACTCTGACACCAGCCCAGGGACCGTGTGAACCTGGCCTGATATCTCAAGGGCGGGGCACGTTGCCCGGAGGGATGCTTGTGGTGGGGGGGCCTGCTTGCGCCTGCGCGGCCCCGCCTCTTGGCCCGAAAACCACCCAGCCGCGGCTCGGACAAAAGCCATCTCCTGGGCGCCTCCCCCCTGTTCTTCCATCCGTAAAGGGGGACCCCTTTACGGATGGAAGAACAGGGGGATCTTCGCAGTGGCGGGGACGGGACGGAGGGGTCTGCGGGTTTGCCGCCACGTAGGCCAGTTGCTCGCACCCCGGCCCCATGCGTGCGAGCTCCATGGAGGAGGTGGGCCGCTTATGGCGGGATGCAGGCGTCCTGCGGGGGTCAAGGGACGGCGTGGGCACTCCCCGGGCGAGAGAGGGCGCCCGGGACCCGAGAGAGCACCCGGGAAAATGCCCAGCCCTGGCCCCCGTGGCTCCAGTGGCCTCCCTAGGCTCCTGCCGTGGGGCCTGGTCCCGCTCACGTGGGCCCAGGTTCTCCGCAGGTGAATGCCTTTTGCGGACACCAAGGACCACAGGCCGCGGACGCCTTCACGGGGAGGGGGGTTCGAGCCCTGTGGGACCCGGGTCCCAGCGGACACAGTCCCTTCTCGCGAAGTCCAGCCCAGACTTGAGAGAGTAGAAGCGTCTCGGTGCACGTTTGCCGCCTCGGGGCAGGGTGGGGCCTTTTGAGCCAAGAAAGACCCTTAGCCCCCCAGGCAGGTCTCAGGCCCGAGTCCCCCCGGGAGACTTGGTCCCTGGGCGTGGGTCCGGCCCGCTCGGCCCCTGCCCACCAGGCGCGGAACCCTGGCGCGCCCCTCATCCAGGCCCCGGGTCCCTAGTTCTTCCCTGGCACTCTGCCTGTGCCGGGGTGGGAGACGCGCTGGCAAGTGTGGTCCACGGGAAAAGGAACGGACCTCTGGGTGGCGGGGAGAGCTTCCAGTTCCACGGACAGGACCCCAGGGACCCTGTGAAGCAGGCCTGATATGTCCAGGGTGGGGCCCGTTGCCCCGAGGGAGGCTTGTGGTGGGGCTGCCTGCCCTCTACCTGCCGGGTCCCGCGTCTTGGCCCGAAACCGGCCAGCTGCGGCTCTGACAAATGCCATCTCCTGGGGGCATCCCCCCTGTTCTTCCATCCGTAAGGGGCGACCCCCTTACGGATGGAAGAACAGGGGGATCTTCGCAGTGGGGCGGTCGGGACGGAGGGGTCTGCGCGTTTCCAGCCACTTAGCCCAGTGACCCGCCGCCCGGCCCCAGAGTTCCAAGCTCCATGGAGGCCGGCGGCCTCTTATCACGGGAAGCAGGTGTCTCCCGGGGGTCAAGGGACGGCGTGGGCACTCTCTAGACGAGAGAGGGTGCCCGTGCCCCGAGAGAGCCCCGGGGAGAGCCCGAGGCCTGGCCGCAGAGGCTGCCATTGCCTCCCCCGGGCTCCTACCATGGGGCCTGGCCCTGCTCGCCCGAGGCCCAGGTTCACCGCAGGTGAATGCCTTTTGCGGACGCCAAGGACAGGAGGCCGCCGATTCCCTCGCAGAGGTGGGGGTTCGAGCTCTGGGGGACTGAGGTCGCAGCGGTCACACTCCATTTTTGGGTGGTTCAGCGGAGACTGGAGGGTTGAAGCGGCTGGGTCCAAGTCTGCCGCCTTGTGGCAGGGTGGGGGCGTTGCAGGCGAAGCAAGGCTCTTAGCCTCCCAAGGCGGGGCACAGGCCAGACTCCCACAGGAGAACCGGTCCGTGGACGAGGGTCCCGCCCGCCCGCGCCGCCCGCCCGCCCGCCGGGACCCGCTCCACCTGGCGCGGAACCTTGGCCGGCCCCTCTTCCCGGCCCCAGGTCCCTAGTTTCTTCCCTGGCACTCTGCCTCTGCGGGGGGTGGGAGAGCTGCTGGCAAGTGTGGTCCACGGGAAAACGCACGGTCCCTCTGGGTGGCAGGAGGGCTTCCGTTAACTCTGACACCAGCCCAGGGACCGTGTGAACCTGGCCTGATATCTCAAGGGCGGGGCACGTTGCCCCGGAGGGATGCTTGTGGTGGGGGGGCCTGCTTGCGCCTGCGCGGCCCCGCCTCTTGGCCCGAAAACCACCCAGCCGCGGCTCGGACAAAAGCCATCTCCTGGGCGCCTCCCCCCTGTTCTTCCATCCGTAAAGGGGGACCCCTTTACGGATGGAAGAACAGGGGGATCTTCGCAGTGGCGGGGACGGGACGGAGGGGTCTGCGGGTTTGCCCGCCACGTAGGCCAGTTGCTCGCACCCCGGCCCCATGCGTGCGAGCTCCATGGAGGAGGTGGGCCGCTTATGGCGGGATGCAGGCGTCCTGCGGGGGTCAAGGGACGGCGTGGGCACTCCCCGGGCGAGAGAGGGCGCCCGGGACCCGAGAGAGCACCCGGGAAAATGCCCAGCCCTGGCCCCCGTGGCTCCAGTGGCCTCCCTAGGCTCCTGCCGTGGGGCCTGGTCCCGCTCACGTGGGCCCAGGTTCTCCGCAGGTGAATGCCTTTTGCGGACACCAAGGACCACAGGCCGCGGACGCCTTCACGGGGAGGGGGGGTTCGAGCTCTGTGGGGACCCGGGTCCCAGCGGACACAGTCCCTTCTCGCGAAGTCCAGCCCAGACTGAGAGAGTAGAAGCGTCTCGGTGCACGTTTGCCGCCTCGGGGCAGGGTGGGGCCTTTTGAGCCAAGAAAGACCCTTAGCCCCCCAGGCAGGTCTCAGGCCCGAGTCCCCCCGGGAGACTTGGTCCCTGGGCGTGGGTCCGGCCCGCTCGGCCCCCTGCCCACCAGGCGCGGAACCCTGGCGCGCCCCTCATCCAGGCCCCGGGTCCCTAGTTCTTCCTGGCACTCTGCCTGTGCCGGGGTGGGAGACGCGCTGGCAAGTGTGGTCCACGGAAAAGGAACGGACCTCTGGGTGGCGGGGAGAGCTTCCAGTTCCACGGACAGGACCCCAGGGACCCTGTGAAGCAGGCCTGATATGTCCAGGGTGGGCCCGTTGCCCGAGGGAGGCTTGTGGTGGGGCTGCCTGCCCTCTACCTGCCGGGTCCCGCGTCTTGGCCCGAAACCGGCCAGCTGCGGCTCTGACAAATGCCATCTCCTGGGGGCATCCCCCCTGTTCTTCCATCCGTAAGGGGCGACCCCCTTACGGATGGAAGAACAGGGGGATCTTCGCAGTGGGGCGGTCGGGACGGAGGGGTCTGCGCGTTTCCAGCCACTTAGCCCAGTGACCCGCCGCCCGGCCCCAGAGTTCCAAGCTCCATGGAGGCCGGGGGCCTCTTATCACGGGAAGCAGGTGTCTCCCGGGGGTCAAGGGACGGCGTGGGCACTCTCTAGACGAGAGAGGGTGCCCGTGCCCCGAGAGAGCCCCGGGGAGAGCCCGAGGCCTGGCCGCAGAGGCTGCCATTGCCTCCCCGGGCTCCTACCATGGGGCCTGGCCCTGCTCGCCCGAGGCCCAGGTTCACCGCAGGTGAATGCCTTTGCGGACGCCAAGGACAGGAGGCCGCCGATTCCCTCGCAGAGGTGGGGGTTCGAGCTCTGGGGGACTGAGGTCGCAGCGGTCACACTCCATTTTGGGGTGGTTCAGCGGAGACTGGAGGGTTGAAGCGGCTGGGTCCAAGTCTGCCGCCTTGTGGCAGTGGTGGGGGCGTTGCAGGCGAAGCAAGGCTCTTAGCCTCCCAGGCGGGGCACAGGCCAGACTCCCCACAGGAGAACCGGTCGTGGACGAGGGTCCCGCCCGCCCCGCCCGCCCCGCCCGCCCGCCGGGACCCGCTCCACCTGCCGCGGAACCTTGGCCGGCCCCTCTTCCCGGCCCCAGGTCCCTAGTTCTTCCCTGGCACTCTGCCTCTGCGGGGGTGGGAGAGCTGCTGGCAAGTGTGGTCCACGGGAAAACGCACGGTCCTCTGGGTGGCAGGGAGGGCTTCCGTTTAACTCTGACACCAGCCCAGGGACCGTGTGAACCTGGCCTGATATCTCAAGGGCGAGGGCACGTTGCCCGGAGGGATGCTTGTGGTGGGGGGGCCTGCTTGCGCCTGCGCGGGCCCCGCCTCTTGGCCCGAAAACCACCCAGCCGCGGCTGGGACAAAAGCCATCTCCTGGGCGCCTCCCCCCTGTTCTTCCATCCGTAAAGGGGGGACCCCTTTACGGATGGAAGAACAGGGGGATCTTCGCAGTGGCGGGGACGGGACGGATGGGGTCTGCGGGTTTGCCGCCACGTAGGCCAGTTGCTCGCACCCCGGCCCCATGCGTGCGAGCTCCATGGAGGAGGTGGGCCGCTTATGGCGGGATGCAGGCGTCCTGCGGGGGTCAAGGGACGGCGTGGGCACTCCCCGGGCGAGAGAGGGCGCCCGGGACCCGAGAGAGCACCCGGAAAATGCCCAGCCCTGGCCCCCGTGGCTCCAGTGGCCTCCCTAGGCTCCTGCCGTGGGGCCTGGTCGCCGCTCACGTGGGCCCAGGTTCTCCGCAGGTGAATGCCTTTTGCGGACACCAAGGACCACAGGCCGCGGACGCCTTCACGGGGAGGGGGGTTCGAGCTCTGTGGGACCCGGGTCCCAGCGGACACAGTCCCTTCTCGCGAAGTCCAGCCCAGACTTGAGAGAGTAGAAGCGTCTCGGTGCACGTTTGCCGCCTCGGGGCAGGGTGGGGCCTTTTGAGCCAAGAAAGACCCTTAGCCCCCCAGGCAGGTCTCAGGCCCGAGTCCCCCCGGGAGACTTGGTCCCTGGGCGTGGGTCCGGCCCGCTCGGGCCCCTGCCCACCAGGCGCGGAACCCTGGCGCGCCCCTCATCCAGGCCCCGGGTCCCTAGTTCTTCCCTGGCACTCTGCCTGTGCCGGGGTGGGAGACGCGCTGGCAAGTGTGGTCCACGGGAAAAGGAACGGACCTCTGGGTGGCGGGTGAGAGCTTCCAGTTCCACGGACAGGACCCCAGGGACCCTGTGAAGCAGGCCTGATATGTTCCAGGGTGGGGCCCGTTGCCCCGAGGGAGGCTTGTGGTGGGGCTGCCTGCCCTCTACCTGCCGGGTCCCGCGTCTTGGCCCGAAACCGGCCAGCTGCGGCTCTGACAAATGCCATCTCCTGGGGGCATCCCCCCTGTTCTTCCATCCGTAAGGGGCGACCCCCTTACGGATGGAAGAACAGGGGGATCTTCGCAGTGGGGCGGTCGGGACGGAGGGGTCTGCGCGTTTCCAGCCACTTAGCCCAGTGACCCGCCGCCCGGCCCCAGAGTTCCAAGCTCCATGGAGGCCGGGGGCCTCTTATCACGGGAAGCAGGTGTCTCCCGGGGGTCAAGGGACGGCGTGGGCACTCTCTAGACGAGAGAGGGTGCCCGTGCCCCGAGAGAGCCCCGGGGGAGAGCCCGAGGCCTGGCCGCAGAGGCTGCCATTGCCTCCCCCGGGCTCTACCATGGGGCCTGGCCCTGCTCGCCCGAGGCCCAGGTTCACCGCAGGTGAATGCCTTTTGCGGACGCCAAGGACAGGAGGCCGCCGATTCCCTCGCAGAGGTGGGGGTTCGAGACTCTGGGGGACTGAGGTCGCCAGCGGGTCACACTCCATTTTGGGGTGGTTCAGCGGAGACTGGAGGGGTTGAAGCGGCTGGGTCCAAGTCTGCCGCCTTGTGGCAGGGTGGGGGCGTTGCAGGCGAAGCAAGGCTCTTAGCCTCCCAGGCGGGGCACAGGCCAGACTCCCCACAGGAGAACCGGTCCGTGGACGAGGGTCCCGCCCGCCCCGCCCGCCCGCCCGCCCGCCGGGACCCGCTCCACCTGGCGCGGAACCTTGGCCGGCCCCTCTTCCCGGCCCCAGGTCCCTAGTTCTTCCCTGGCACTCTGCCTCTGCGGGGGTGGGAGAGCTGCTGGCAAGTGTGGTCCACGGGAAAACCGCACGGTCCTCTGGGTGGCAGGGAGGGCTTCCGTTAACTCTGACACCAGCCCAGGGACCGTGTGAACCTGGCCTGATATCTCAAGGGCGGGGCACGTTGCCCGGAGGGATGCTTGTGGTGGGGGGGCCTGCTTGCGCCTGCGCGGCCCCGCCTCTTGGCCCGAAAACCACCCAGCCGCGGCTGGGACAAAAGCCATCTCCTGGGCGCCTCCCCCTGTTCTTCCATCCGTAAAGGGGGACCCCTTTACGGATGGAAGAACAGGGGGATCTTCGCAGTGGCGGGGACGGGACGGAGGGGTCTGCGGGTTTGCCGCCACGTAGGCCAGTTGCTCGCACCCCGGCCCCATGCGTGCGAGCTCCATGGAGGAGGTGGGCCGCTTATGGCGGGATGCAGGCGTCCTGCGGGGGTCAAGGGACGGCGTGGGCACTCCCCGGGCGAGAGAGGGCGCCCGGGACCCGAGAGAGCACCCGGGAAAATGCCCAGCCCTGGCCCCCGTGGCTCCAGTGGCCTCCCTAGGCTCTGCCGTGGGGCCTGGTCCCGCTCACGTGGGCCCAGGTTCTCCGCAGGTGAATGCCTTTTGCGGACACCAAGGACCACAGGCCGCGGACGCCTTCACGGGGAGGGGGTTCGAGCCTGTGGGACCCGGGTCCCAGCGGACACAGTCCCTTCTCGCGAAGTCCAGCCCAGACTTGAGAGAGTAGAAGCGTCTCGGTGCACGTTTGCCGCCTCGGGGCAGGGTGGGGCCTTTTGAGCCAAGAAAGACCCTTAGCCCCCCAGGCAGGTCTCAGGCCCGAGTCCCCCCGGGAGACTTGGTCCCTGGGCGTGGGTCCGGCCCGCTCGGGCCCCTGCCCCCCAGGCGCGGAACCCTGGCGCGCCCCTCATCCAGGCCCCGGGTCCCTAGTTCTTCCCTGGCACTCTGCCTGTGCCGGGGTGGGAGACGCGCTGGCAAGTGTGGTCCACGGGAAAAGGAACGGACCTCTGGGTGGCGGGGAGAGCTTCCAGTTCCACGGACAGGACCCCAGGGACCCTGTGAAGCAGGCCTGATATGTCCAGGGTGGGGCCCGTTGCCCCGAGGGAGGCTTGTGGTGGGGCTGCCTGCCCTCTACCTGCCGGGGTCCCGCGTCTTGGCCCGAAACCGGCCAGCTGCGGCTCTGACAAATGCCATCTCCTGGGGGCATCCCCCTGTTCTTCCATCCGTAAGGGGCGACCCCCTTACGGATGGAAGAACAGGGGGATCTTCGCAGTGGGGCGGTCGGGACGGAGGGGTCTGCGCGTTTCCAGCCACTTAGCCCAGTGACCGCCGCCCGGGCCCCAGAGTTTCCAAGCTCCATGGAGGCCGGGGGCCTCTTATCACGGGAAGCAGGTGTCTCCCGGGGGTCAAGGGACGGCGTGGGCACTCTCTAGACGAGAGAGGGTGCCCGTGCCCCGAGAGAGCCCCGGGGAGAGCCCGAGGCCTGGCCGCAGAGGCTGCCATGCCTCCCCCGGGCTCCTACCACTTGGGGCCTGGCCCTGCTCGCCCGAGGCCCAGGTTCACCGCAGGTGAATGCCTTTTGCGGACGCCAAGGACAGGAGGCCGCCGATTCCCTCGCAGAGGTGGGGGTTCGAGCTCTGGGGGACTGGAGGTCGCAGCGGTCACACTCCATTTTTGGGTGGTTCAGCGGAGACTGGAGGGTTGAAGCGGCTGGGTCCAAGTCTGCCGCCTTGTGGCAGGGTGGGGGCGTTGCAGGCGAAGCAAGGCTCTAGCCTCCCAGGCGGGGCACAGGCCAGACTCCCCACAGGAGAACCGGTCCGTGGACGAGGGTCCCGCCCCCGCCCGCCCGCACCGCCCGCCCGCCGGGACCCCGCTCCACCTGGCGCGGAACCTTGGCCGGCCCCTCTTCCCGGCCCCAGGTCCCTAGTTCTTCCCTGGCACTCTGCCTCTGCGGGGGTGGGAGAGCTGCTGGCAAGTGTGGTCCACGGGAAAACGCACGGTCCTCTGGGTGGCAGGGAGGGCTTCCGTTAACTCTGACACCAGCCCAGGGACCGTGTGAACCTGGCCTGATATCTCAAGGGCGGGGCACGTTGCCCGGAGGGATGCTTGTGGTGGGGGGGCCTGCTTGCGCCTGCGCGGCCCCCGCCTCTTGGCCCGAAAACCACCCAGCCGCGCTGGGACAAAAGCCATCTCCTGGGCGCCTCCCCCCCTGTTCTTCCATCCGTAAAGGGGGACCCCTTTACGGATGGAAGAACAGGGGGATCTTCGCGAGTGGCTGGGGACGGGACGGAGGGGTCTGCGGGTTTGCCGCCACGTAGGCCAGTTGCTCGCACCCCGGCCCCATGCGTGCGAGCTCCATGGAGGAGGGTGGGCCGCTTATGGCGGGATGCAGGCGTCCTGCGGGGGTCAAGGGACGGCGTGGGCACTCCCCGGGGGAGTGCGAGAGGGCGCCCGGGACCCGAGAGAGCACCCGGGAAAATGCCCAGCCCTGGCCCCCGTGGCTCCAGTGGCCTCCCTAGGCTCCTGCCGTGGGGCCTGGTCCCGCTCACGTGGGCCCCAGGTTCTCCGCAGGTGAATGCCTTTTGCGGACACCAAGGACCACAGGCCGCGGACGCCTTCACGGGGAGGGGGGTTCGAGCTCTGTGGGACCCGGGTCCCAGCGGACACAGTCCCTTCTCGCGAAGTCCAGCCCAGACTTGAGAGAGTAGAAGCGTCTCGGTGCACGTTTTGCCGCTCGGGCAGGGTGGGGCCTTTTGAGCCAAGAAAGACCCTTAGCCCCCCAGGCAGGGTCTTCAGGCCCGAGTCCCCCCCGGGAGACTTGGTCCTGGGCGTGGGTCCGGCCCGCTCGGCCCCTGCCCCCCAGGCGCGGAACCCTGGCGCGCCCCTCATCCAGGCCCCGGGTCCCTAGTTCTTCCCTGGCACTCTGCCTGTGCCGGGGTGGGAGACGCGCTGGCAAGTGTGGTCCACGGGAAAAGGAACGGACCTCTGGGTGGCGGGGGAGAGCTTCCAGTTCCACGGACAGGACCCCAGGGACCCTGTGAAGCAGGCCTGATATGTCCAGGGTGGGCCCGTTGCCCCGAGGGAGGCTTGTGGTGGGGCTGCCTGCCCTCTACCCTGCCGGGTCCCGCGTCTTGGCCCGAAACCGGCCAGCTGCGGCTCTGACAAATGCCATCTCCTGGGGGCATCCCCCCTGTTCTTCCATCCGTAAGGGGGCGACCCCTTACGGATGGAAGAACAGGGGGATCTTCGCAGTGGGGCGGTCGGGACGGAGGGGTCTGCGCGTTTTCCAGCCACTTAGCCCAGTGACCCGCCGCCCGGCCCCAGAGTTCCAAGCTCCATGGAGGCCGGGGGCCTCTTATCACGGGAAAGCAGGTGTCTCCCGGGGGTCAAGGGACGGCCTGTGGGCACTCTCTAGACGAGAGAGGGTGCCCGTGCCCCGAGAGAGCCCCGGGGAGAGCCCGAGGCCTGGCCGCAGAGGCTGCCATTGCCTCCCCCGGGCTCCTACCCTGGGGCCTGGCCTGCTCGCCCGAGGCCCAGGTTCACCGCAGGGTGAATGCCTTTTGCGGACGCCAAGGACAGGGAGGCCGCCGATTCCCTCGCAGAGGTGGGGGTTCGAGCTCTGGGGGACTGAGGTCGCAGCGGTCACACTCCATTTTTGGGTGGTTCAGCGGAGACTGGAGGGTTGAAGCGGCTGGGTCCAAGTCTGCCGCCTTGTGGCAGGGTGGGGGCGTTGCAGGCGAAGCAAGGCTCTTAGCCTCCCAGGCGGGGCACAGGCCAGACTCCCCACAGGAGAACCGGTCCGTGGACGAGGGTCCCGCCCGCCCAGCCCGCCCGCCCGCCCGCGACCGCCCCGCCCGGGACCCGCTCCACCTGGCGCGGAACCTTGGCCGGCCCCTCTTCCCGGCCCCAGGTCCCTAGTTCTTCCCTGGCACTCTGCCTCTGCGGGGGTGGGAGAGCTGCTGGCAAGTGTGGTCCACGGGAAAACGCACGGTCCTCTGGGTGGCAGGGAGGGCTTCCGTTAACTCTGACACCAGCCCAGGGACCGTGTGAACCTGGCCTGATATCTCAAGGGCGGGCACGTTGCCCGGAGGGATGCTTGTGGTGGGGGGGCCTGCTTGCGCCTGCGCGGGCCCCCCTCTTGGCCCGAAAACCACCCAGCCGCGGCTCGGACAAAAGCCATCTCCTGGGCGCCTCCCCCCTGTTCTTCCATCCGTAAAGGGGACCCCTTTACGGATGGAAGAACAGGGGGATCTTCGCGAGTGGCGGGGACGGGACGGAGGGGTCTGCGGGTTTTGCCGCCAACGTAGGCCAGTTGCTCGCACCCCGGCCCCATGCGTGCGAGCTCCATGGAGGAGGTGGGCCGCTTATGGCGGGATGCAGGCGTCCTGCGGGGTCAAGGGACGGCGTGGGCACTCCCCGGGCGAGAGAGGGGCGCCCGGGACCCGAGAGAGCACCCGGGAAAATGCCCAGCCCTGGCCCCCGTGGCTCCAGTGGCCTCCCTAGGCTCCTGCCGTGGGCCTGGTCCCGCTCACGTGGGCCCAGGTTCTCCGCAGGTGAATGCCTTTTGCGGACACCAAGGACCACAGGCCGCGGACGCCTTCACGGGGAGGGGGGTTCGAGCCCTGTGGGACCCGGGTCCCAGCGACACAGTCCCTTCTCGCGAAGTCCAGCCCAGACTTGAGAGAGTAGAAGCGTCTCGGTGCACGTTTGCCGCTCGGGGCAGGTGGGGCCTTTTGAGCCAAGAAAGACCCTTAGCCCCCCAGGCAGGTCTCAGGCCCGAGTCCCCCCGGGAGACTTGGTCCCTGGGCGTGGGTCCGGCCCGCTCGGCCCCTGCCCACCAGGCGCGGAACCCTGGCGCGCCCCTCATCCAGGCCCGGGTCCCTAGTTCTTCCCTGGCACTCTGCCTGTGCCGGGGTGGGAGACGCGCTGGCAAGTGTGGTCCACGGGAAAAAGAACGGACCTCTGGGTGGCGGGGAGAGCTTCCAGTTCCACGGACAGGACCCCAGGGACCCTGTGAAGCAGGCCTGATATGTCCAGGGTGGGGCCCGTTGCCCCGAGGGAGGCTTGTGGTGGGGCTGCCTGCCCTCTACCTGCCGGGTCCCGCGTCTTGGCCCGAAACCGGCCAGCTGCGGCTCTGACAAATGCCATCTCCTGGGGGCATCCCCCCTGTTCTTCCATCCGTAAGGGGCGACCCCCTTACGGATGGAAGAACAGGGGATCTTCGCAGTGGGGCGGTCGGGACGGAGGGGTCTGCGCGTTTCCAGCCACTTAGCCCAGTGACCCGCCGCCCGGCCCCAGAGTTCCAAGCTCCATGGAGGCCGGGGGCCTCTTATCACGGGAAGCAGGTGTCTCCCGGGGGTCAAGGGACGGCGTGGGCACTCTCTAGACGAGAGAGGGTGCCCGTGCCCCGAGAGAGCCCCGGGGAGAGCCCGAGGCCTGGCCGCAGAGGCTGCCATTGCCTCCCCCGGGCTCCTACCCTGGGGCCTGGCCCTGCTCGCCCGAGGCCCAGGTTCACCGCAGGTGAATGCCTTTTGCGGACGCCAAGGACAGGAGGCCGCCGATTCCCTCGCAGAGGTGGGGGTTCGAGCTCTGGGGACTGAGGTCGCAGCGGTCACACTCCATTTTTGGGTGGTTCAGCGGAGACTGGAGGGTTGAAGCGGCTGGGTCCAAGTCTGCCGCCTTGTGGCAGGGTGGGGGCGTTGCAGGCGAAGCAAGGCTCTTAGCCTCCCAGGCGGGGCACAGGCCAGACTCCCCACAGGAGAACCGGTCCGTGGACGAGGGTCCCGCCCGCCCGCCCGCCCGCCCGCCGGGGACCCCCGCTCCACCTGGCGCGGAACCTTGGCCGGCCCCTCTTCCCGGCCCCAGGTCCCTAGTTCTTCCCTGGCACTCTGCCTCTGCGGGGTGGGAGAGCTGCTGGCAAGTGTGGTCCACGGGAAACGCACGGTCCTCTGGGTGGCAGGGAGGGCTTCCGTTAACTCTGACACCAGCCCAGGGGGACCGTGTGAACCTGGCCTGATATCTCAAGGGCGGGGCACGTTGCCCGGAGGGATGCTTGTGGTGGGGGGGCCTGCTTGCGCCTGCGCGGCCCCGCCTCTTGGCCCGAAAACCACCCAGCCGCGGCTCGGACAAAAGCCATCTCCTGGGCGCCTCCCCCTGTTCTTCCATCCGTAAAGGGGACCCCTTTACGGATGGAAGAACAGGGGGATCTTCGCAGTGGCGGGGACGGGACGGAGGGGTCTGCGGGTTTGCCGCCACGTAGGCCAGTTGCTCGCACCCCGGCCCCATGCGTGCGAGCTCCATGGAGGAGGTGGGCCGCTTATGGCGGGATGCAGGCGTCCTGCGGGGGGTCAAGGGACGGCGTGGGGCACTCCCCGGGCGAGAGAGGGCGCCCGGGCGACCCGAGAGAGCACCCGGGAAAATGCCCAGCCCTGGCCCCCGTGGGCTCCAGTGGCCTCCCTAGGCTCCTGCCGTGGGGCCTGGTCCCGCTCACGTGGGCCCAGGTTCTCCGCAGGTGAATGCCTTTTTGCGGACACCAAGGACCACAGGCCGCGGACGCCTTCACGGGGAGGGGGGTTCGAGCTCTGTGGGACCCGGGTCCCAGCGGACACAGTCCCTTCTCGCGAAGTCCAGCCCAGACTTGAGAGAGTAGAAGCGTCTCGGTGCACGTTTGCCGCCTCGGGGCAGGGTGGGGCCTTTTGAGCCAAGAAAGACCCTTAGCCCCCCAGGCAGGTCTCAGGCCCGAGTCCCCCCGGGAGACTTGGTCCCTGGGCGTGGGTCCGGCCCGCTCGGACCCCTGCCCCCCAGGCGCGGAACCCTGGCGCGCCCCTCATCCAGGCCCCGGGTCCCTAGTTCTTCCCTGGCACTCTGCCTGTGCCGGGGTGGGAGACGCGCTGGCAAGTGTGGTCCACGGGAAAAGGAACGGACCTCTGGGTGGCGGGGAGAGCTTCCAGTTCCACGGACAGGACCCCAGGGACCCTGTGAAGCAGGCCTGATATGTCCAGGGTGGGGCCCGTTGCCCCGAGGGAGGCTTGTGGTGGGGCTGCCTGCCCTCTACCTGCCGGGTCCCGCGTCTTGGCCCGAAACCGGCCAGCTGCGGCTCTGACAAATGCCATCTCCTGGGGGCATCCCCCCTGTTCTTCCATCCGTAAGGGGCGACCCCCTTACGGATGGAAGAACAGGGGGATCTTCGCAGTGGGGCGGTCGGGACGGAGGGGTCTGCGCGTTTCCAGCCACTTAGCCCAGTGACCCGCCGCCCGGCCCCAGAGTTCCAAGCTCCATGGAGGCCGGGGGCCTCTTATCACGGGAAGCAGGTGTCTCCGGGGGGTCAAGGGACGGCGTGGGCACTCTCTAGACGAGAGAGGGTGCCCGTGCCCCGAGAGAGCCCCGGGGAGAGCCCGAGGCCTGGCCGCAGAGGCTGCCATTGCCTCCCCCGGCTCCTACCATGGGGCCTGGCCCTGCTCGCCCGAGGCCCAGGTTCACCGCAGGTGAATGCCTTTTGCGGACGCCAAGGACAGGAGGCCGCCGATTCCCTCGCAGAGGTGGGGGTTCGAGCTCTGGGGGACTGAGGTCGCAGCGGTCACACTCCATTTTTGGGTGGTTCAGCGGAGACTGGAGGGTTGAAGCGGCTGGGTCCAAGTCTGCCGCCTTGTGGCAGGGTGGGGGCGGTTGCAGGCGAAGCAAGGCTCTTAGCCTCCCAGGCGGGGCACAGGCCAGACTCCCCACAGGAGAACCGGTCCGTGGACGAGGGTCCCGCCCGCCCCGCCCGCCCGCCCGCCCGCCGGGACCCGCTCCACCTGGCGCGGAACCTTGGCCGGCCCCTCTTCCCGGCCCCAGGTCCCTAGTTCTTCCCTGGCACTCTGCCTCTGCGGGGGTGGGAGAGCTGCTGGCAAGTGTGGTCCACGGGAAAACGCACGGTCCTCTGGGTGGCAGGGAGGGCTTCCGTTAACTCTGACACCCAGCCCAGGGACCGTGTGAACCTGGCCTGATATCTCAAGGGCGGGGCACGTTGCCCGGAGGGATGCTTGTGGTGGGGGGCCTGCTTGCGCCTGCGCGGCCCCGCCTCTTGGCCCGAAAACCACCCAGCCGCGGCTGGGACAAAAGCCATCTCCTGGGCGCCTCCCCCCTGTTCTTCCATCCGTAAAGGGGGACCCCTTTACGGATGGAAGAACAGGGGGATCTTCGCAGTGGCGGGGACGGGACGGAGGGGTCTGCGGGTTTGCCGCCACGTAGGCCAGTTGCTCGCACCCCGGCCCCATGCGTGCGAGCTCCATGGAGGAGGTGGGCCGCTTATGGCGGGATGCAGGCGTCCTGCGGGGGTCAAGGGACGGCCGTGGGCACTCCCCGGGCGAGAGAGGGCGCCCGGGACCCGAGAGAGCACCCGGGAAAATGCCCAGCCCTGGCCCCGTGGCTCCAGTGGCCTCCCTAGGCTCCTGCCGTGGGGCCTGGTCCCGCTCACGTGGGCCCAGGTTCTCCGCAGGTGAATGCCTTTTGCGGACACCAAGGACCACAGGCCCGCGGACGCCTTCACGGGGAGGGGGGGTTCGAGCTCTGTGGGACCCGGGTCCCAGCGGACACAGTCCCTTCTCGCGAAGTCCAGCCCAGACTTGAGAGAGTAGAAGCGTCTCGGTGCACGTTTGCCGCCTCGGGGCAGGGTGGGGCCTTTTGAGCCAAGAAAGACCCTTAGCCCCCCAGGCAGGTCTCAGGCCCGAGTCCCCCCGGGAGACTTGGTCCCTGGGCGTGGGTCCGGCCCGCTCGGCCCCTGCCCACCAGGCGCGGAACCCTGGCGCGCCCCTCATCCAGGCCCCGGGTCCCTAGTTCTTCCCTGGCACTCTGCCTGTGCCGGGGTGGGAGACGCGCTGGCAAGTGTGGTCCACGGGAAAAGGAACGGGACCTCTGGGTGGCGGGGAGAGCTTCCAGTTCCACGGACAGGACCCCAGGGACCCTGTGAAGCAGGCCTGATATGTCCAGGGTGGGGCCCGTTGCCCCGAGGGAGGCTTGTGGTGGGGCTGCCTGCCCTCTACCTGCCGGGTCCCGCGTCTTGGCCCGAAACCGGCCAGCTGCGGCTCTGACAAATGCCATCTCCTGGGGGCATCCCCCCTGTTCTTCCATCCGTAAGGGGCGACCCCCTTACGGATGGAAGAACAGGGGGATCTTCGCAGTGGGGCGGTCGGGACGGAGGGGTCTGCGCGTTTCCAGCCACTTAGCCCAGTGACCCGCCGCCCGGCCCCAGAGTTCCAAGCTCCATGGAGGCCGGGGGCCTCTTATCACGGGAAGCAGGTGTCTCCCGGGGGTCAAGGGACGGCGTGGGCACTCTCTAGACGAGAGAGGGTGCCCGTGCCCCGAGAGAGCCCCGGGGAGAGCCCGAGGCCTGGCCGCAGAGGCTGCCATTGCCTCCCCCGGGCCTCCTACCATGGGGCCTGGCCCTGCTCGCCCGAGGCCCAGGTTCACCGCAGGTGAATGCCTTTTGCGGACGCCAAGGACAGGAGGCCGCCGATTCCCTCGCAGAGGTGGGGGTTCGAGCTCTGGGGGACTGAGGTCGCAGCGGTCACACTCCATTTTGGGGTGGTTCAGCGGAGACTGAGGGTTGAAGCGGCTGGGTCCAAGTCTGCCGCCTTGTGGCAGGGTGGGGGCGTTTGCAGGCGAAGCAAGGCTCTAGCCTCCCAGGCGGGGCACAGGCCAGACTCCCCACAGGAGAACCGGTCCGTGGACGAGGGTCCCGCCCGCCCGCCCGCCCGCCCGCCCGCCCGCTCAGCCCGCCCCGCCGGGACCCGCTCCACCTGGCGCGGAACCTTGGCCGGCCCCTCTTCCCGGCCCCAGGTCCCTAGTTCTTCCCTGGCACTCTGCCTCTGCGGGGGTGGGAGAGCTGCTGGCAAGTGTGGTCCACGGGAAAACGCACGGTCCTCTGGGTGGCAGGGAGGGCTTCCGTTAACTCTGACACCAGCCCAGGGACCGTGTGAACCTGGCCTGATATCTCAAGGGCGGGGCACGTTGCCCGGAGGGATGCTTGTGGTGGGGGGGCCTGCTTGCGCCTGCGCGGCCCCGCCTCTTGGCCCGAAAACCACCCAGCCGCGGCTCGGACAAAAGCCATCTCCTGGGCGCCTCCCCCCTGTTCTTCCATCCGTAAAGGGGGACCCTTTACGGATGGAAGAACAGGGGGATCTTCGCAGTGGCGGGGACGGGACGGAGGGGTCTGCGGGTTTGCCGCCACGTAGGCCAGTTGCTCGCACCCCGGCCCCATGCGTGCGAGCTCCATGGAGGAGGTGGGCCGCTTATGGCGGGATGCAGGCGTCCTGCGGGGGTCAAGGGACGGCGTGGGCACTCCCCGGGCGAGAGAGGGCGCCCGGGACCCGAGAGAGCACCCGGAAAATGCCCAGCCCTGGCCCCCGTGGCTCCAGTGGCCTCCCTAGGCTCCTGCCGTGGGGCCTGGTCCCGCTCACGTGGGCCCAGGTTCTCCGCAGGTGAATGCCTTTTGCGGACACCAAGGACCACAGGCCGCGGACGCCTTCACGGGGAGGGGGGTTCGAGCCCTGTGGGACCCGGGTCCCAGCGGACACAGTCCCTTCTCGCGAAGTCCAGCCCAGACTTGAGAGAGTAGAAGCGTCTCGGTGCACGTTTGCCGCCTCGGGGCAGGGTGGGGCCTTTTGAGCCAAGAAAGACCCTTAGCCCCCCAGGCAGGTCTCAGGCCCGAGTCCCCCGGGAGACTTGGTCCCTGGGCGTGGGTCCGGCCCGCTCGGCCCCTGCCCACCAGGCGCGGAAACCCTGGCGCGCCCCTCATCCAGGCCCCGGGTCCCTAGTTCTTCCTGGCACTCTGCCTGTGCGGGGTGGGAGACGCGCTGGCAAGTGTGGTCCACGGGAAAAGGAACGGACCTCTGGGTGGCGGGGAGAGCTTCCAGTTCCACGGACAGGACCCCAGGGACCCTGTGAAGCAGGCCTGATATGTCCAGGGTGGGGCCCGTTGCCCCGAGGGAGGCTTGTGGTGGGGCTGCCTGCCCTCTACCTGCCGGGTCCCGCGTCTTGGCCCGAAACCGGCCAGCTGCGGCTCTGACAAATGCCATCTCCTGGGGGCATCCCCCCTGTTCTTCCATCCGTAAGGGGCGACCCCCTTACGGATGGAAGAACAGGGGGATCTTCGCAGTGGGGCGGTCGGGACGGAGGGGTCTGCGCGTTTCCAGCCACTTAGCCCAGTGACCCGCCGCCCGGCCCCAGAGTTCCAAGCTCCATGGAGGCCGGCGGCCTCTTATCACGGGAAGCAGGTGTCTCCCGGGGGTCAAGGGACGGCGTGGGCACTCTCTAGACGAGAGAGGGTGCCCGTGCCCCGAGAGAGCCCCGGGGAGAGCCCGAGGCCTGGCCGCAGAGGCTGCCATTGCCTCCCCCGGGCTCCTACCATGGGGCCTGGCCCTGCTCGCCCGAGGCCCAGGTTCACCGCAGGTGAATGCCTTTTGCGGACGCCAAGGACAGGAGGCCGCCGATTCCCTCGCAGAGGTGGGGTTCGAGCTCTGGGGGACTGAGGTCGCAGCGGTCACACTCCATTTTTGGGTGGTTCAGCGGAAGACTGGAGGGTTGAAGCGGCTGGGTCCAAGTCTGCCGCCTTGTGGCAGGGTGGGGGCGTTGCAGGCGAAGCAAGCTCTTAGCTCCCAGGCGGGGCACAGGCCAGACTCCCCACAGGAGAACCGGTCCGTGGACGAGGGTCCCGCCCGCCCGCCCGCCCGCCCGCCCGCCGGGACCCCGCTCCACCTGCGCGGAACCCTTGGCCGGCCCCTCTTCCCGGCCCCAGGTCCCTAGTTCTTCCCTGGCACTCTGCCTCTGCGGGGGTGGGAGAGCTGCTGGCAAGTGTGGTCCACGGGAAAACGCACGGTCCTCTGGGTGGCAGGGAGGGCTTCCGTTAACTCTGACACCAGCCCAGGGACCGTGTGAACCTGGCCTGATATCTCAAGGGCGGGGCACGTTGCCCGGAGGGATGCTTGTGGTGGGGGGGCCTGCTTGCGCCTGCGCGGCCCCGCCTCTTGGCCCGAAAACCACCCAGCCGCGGCTCGGACAAAAGCCATCTCCTGGGCGCCTCCCCCCTGTTCTTCCATCCGTAAAGGGGGACCCCTTTACGGATGGAAGAACAGGGGGATCTTCGCAGTGGCGGGGGACGGGACGGAGGGGTCTGCGGGTTTGCCGCCACGTAGGCCAGTTGCTCGCACCCCGGCCCCATGCGTGCGAGCTCCATGGAGGAGGTGGGCCGCTTATGGCGGGATGCAGGCGTCCTGCGGGGGTCAAGGGACGGCGTGGGCACTCCCCGGCGAGAGAGGGCGCCCGGGACCCGAGAGAGCACCCGGGAAAATGCCCAGCCCTGGCCCCCGTGGCTCCAGTGGCCTCCCTAGGCTCCTGCCGTGGGGCCTGGTCCCGCTCACGTGGGCCCAGGTTCTCCGCAGGTGAATGCCTTTTGCGGACACCAAGGACCACAGGCCGCGGACGCCTTCACGGGGAGGGGGGTTCGAGCTCTGTGGGACCCGGGTCCCAGCGGACACAGTCCCTTCTCGCGAAGTCCAGCCCAGACTTGAGAGAGTAGAAGCGTCTCGGTGCACGTTTGCCGCCTCGGGGCAGGGTGGGGCCTTTTGAGCCAAGAAAGACCCTTAGCCCCCCAGGCAGGTCTCAGGCCCGAGTCCCCCCGGGAGACTTGGTCCCTGGGCGTGGGTCCGGCCCGCTCGGCCCCTGCCCACCAGGCGCGGAACCCTGGCGCGCCCCTCATCCAGGCCCCGGGTCCCTAGTTCTTCCCTGGCACTCTGCCTGTGCCGGGGTGGGAGACGCGCTGGCAAGTGTGGTCCACGGGAAAAGGAACGGACCTCTGGGTGGCGGGGAGAGCTTCCAGTTCCACGGACAGGACCCAGGGACCCTGTGAAGCAGGCCTGATATGTCCAGGGTGGGGCCCGTTGCCCCGAGGGAGGCTTGTGGTGGGGCTGCCTGCCCTCTACCTGCCGGGTCCCGCGTCTTGGCCCGAAACCGGCCAGCTGCGGCTCTGACAAATGCCATCTCCTGGGGGCATCCCCCTGTTCTTTCATCCGTAAGGGGCGACCCCCTTACGGATGGAAGAACAGGGGGATCTTCGCAGTGGGGCGGTCGGGACGGAGGGGTCTGCGCGTTTCCAGCCACTTAGCCCAGTGACCCGCCGCCCGGCCCCAGAGTTCCAAGCTCCATGGAGGCCGGGGGCCTCTTATCACGGGAAGCAGGTGTCTCCCGGGGGTCAAGGGACGGCGTGGGCACTCTCTAGACGAGAGAGGGTGCCCGTGCCCCGAGAGAGCCCCGGGGAGAGCCCGAGGCCTGGCCGCAGAGGCTGCCATTGCCTCCCCCGGGCTCCTACCATGGGGCCTGGCCCTGCTCGCCCGAGGCCCAGGTTCACCGCAGGTGAATGCCTTTTGCGGACGCCAAGGACAGGAGGCCGCCGATTCCCTCGCAGAGGTGGGGGTTCGAGCTCTGGGGGACTGAGGTCGCAGCGGTCACACTCCATTTTGGGGTGGTTCAGCGGAGACTGGAGGGTTGAAGCGGCTGGGTCCAAGTCTGCCGCCTTGTGGCAGGGTGGGGGCGTTGCAGGCGAAGCAAGGCTCTTAGCCTCCCAGGCGGGGCACAGGCCAGACTCCCCACAGGAGAACCGGTCCGTGGACGAGGGTCCCGCCCGCCCGCCCGCCCGCCCCGCCCGCCGGGACCCCGCTCCACCTGGCGCGGAACCTTGGCCGGCCCCTCTTCCCCGGCCCCAGGTCCCTAGTTCTTCCCTGGCACTCTGCCTCTGCGGGGGTGGGAGAGCTGCTGGCAAGTGTGGTCCACGGGAAAACGCACGGTCCTCTGGTGGCAGGAGGGCTTCCGTTAACTCTGACACCAGCCCAGGGACCGTGTGAACCTGGCCTGATATTCTCAAGGGCGGGGCACGTTGCCCGGAGGGATGCTTGTGGTGGGGGGGCCTGCTTGCGCCTGCGCGCCCCGCCTCTTGGCCCGAAAACCACCCAGCCGCGGCTGGGACAAAAGCCATCTCCTGGCGCCTCCCCCCTGTTCTTCCATCCGTAAAGGGGGACCCCTTTACGGATGGAAGAACAGGGGGATCTTCGCAGTGGCGGGGACGGGACGGAGGGGTCTGCGGGTTTGCCGCCACGTAGGCCAGTTGCTCGCACCCCGGCCCCATGCGTGCGAGCTCCATGGAGGAGGTGGGCCGCTTATGGCGGATGCAGGCGTCCTGCGGGGGTCAAGGGACGGCGTGGGCACTCCCCGGGCGAGAGAGGGCGCCCGGGACCCGAGAGAGCACCCGGAAAATGCCCAGCCCTGGCCCCCGTGGCTCCAGTGGCCTCCCTAGGCTCCTGCCGTGGGGCCTGGTCCCGCTCACGTGGGCCCAGGTTCTCCGCAGGTGAATGCCTTTTGCGGACACCAAGGACCACAGGCCGCGGACGCCTTCACGGGGAGGGGGGTTCGAGCTCTGTGGGACCCGGGTCCCAGCGGACACAGTCCCTTCTCGCGAAGTCCAGCCCAGACTTGAGAGAGTAGAAGCGTCTCGGTGCACGTTTGCCGCCTCGGGGCAGGGTGGGGCCTTTTGAGCCAAGAAGACCCTTAGCCCCCCAGGCAGGTCTCAGGCCCGAGTCCCCCCGGGAGACTTGGTCCCTGGGCGTGGGTCCGGCCCGCTCGGCCCCTGCCCACCAGGCGCGGAACCCTGGCGCGCCCCCTCATCCAGGCCCCGGGTCCCTAGTTCTTCCCTGGCACTCTGCCTGTGCCGGGGTGGGAGACGCGCTGGCAAGTGTGGTCCACGGGAAAGGAACGGACCTCTGGGTGGCGGGGAGAGCTTCCAGTTCCACGGACAGGACCCCAGGGACCCTGTGAAGCAGGCCTGATATGTCCAGGGTGGGGCCCGTTGCCCCGAGGGAGGCTTGTGGTGGGGCTGCCTGCCCTCTACCTGCCGGGTCCCGCGTCTTGGCCCGAAAACCGGCCAGCTGCGGCTCTGACAAATGCCATCTCCTGGGGGCATCCCCCCTGTTCTTCCATCCGTAAGGGGCGACCCCCTTACGGATGGAAGAACAGGGGGATCTTCGCAGTGGGGCGGTCGGACGGAGGGGTCTGCGCGTTTCCAGCCACTTAGCCAGTGACCCGCCGCCACGGCCCCAGAGTTCCAAGCTCCATGAGGCCGGGGGCCTCTTATCACGGGAAGCAGGTGGTCTCCCGGGGGTCAAGGGACGGCGTGGGCACTCTCTAGACGAGAGAGGGTGCCCGTGCCCCGAGAGAGCCCCGGGGAGAGCCCGAGGCCTGGCCGCAGAGGCTGCCATTGCCTCCCCCGGGCTCCTACCATGGGGCCTGGCCCTGCTCGCCCGAGGCCCAGGTTCACCGCAGTGAATGCCTTTTGCGGACGCCAAGGACAGGAGGCCGCCGATTCCCTCGCAGAGGTGGGGGTTCGAGCTCTGGGGGACTGAGGTCGCAGCGGTCACACTCCATTTTGGGGTGGTTCAGCGGAGACTGGAGGGTTGAAGCGGCTGGGTCCAAGTCTGCCGCCTTGTGGCAGGGGTGGGGCGTTGCAGGCGAAGCAAGGCTCTTAGCCTCCCAGGCGGGGCACAGGCCAGACTCCCCACAGGAGAACCGGTCCGTGGACGAGGGTCCCGCCCGCCCGCCCGCCCGCCCGCACCCCCCGCCGGGACCCGCTCCACCTGGCGCGGAACCTTGGCCGGCCCCTCTTCCCGGCCCCAGGTCCCTAGTTCTTCCCTGGCACTCTGCCTCTGCGGGGGTGGGAGAGCTGCTGGCAAGTGTGGTCCACGGGAAAACGCACGGTCCTCTGGGTGGCAGGGAGGGCTTCCGTTAACTCTGACACCAGCCCAGGGACCGTGTGAACCTGGCCTGATATCTCAAGGGCGGGGCACGTTGCCCGGAGGGATGCTTGTGGTGGGGGGGCCTGCTTGCGCCTGCGCGGCCCCGCCTCTTGGCCCGAAAACCACCCAGCCCGCGGCTGGACAAAAGCCATCTCCTGGGCGCCTCCCCCCTGTTCTTCCATCCGTAAAGGGGGACCCCTTTTACGGATGGAAGAAACAGGGGGATCTTCGCAGTGGCGGGGACGGGACGGAGGGGTCTGCGGGTTTGCCGCACACGTAGGCCAGTTGCTCGCACCCGGCCCCATGCGTGCGAGCTCCATGGAGGAGGTGGGCCGCTTATGGCGGGATGCAGGCGTCCTGCGGGGGTCAAGGGACGGCGTGGGGCACTCCCCGGGCGAGAGAGGGCGCCGGGACCCGAGAGAGCACCCGGGAAAATGCCCAGCCCTGGCCCCCGTGGCTCCAGTGGCCTCCCTAGGCTCCTGCCGTGGGGCCTGGTCCCGCTCACGTGGGCCCAGGTTCTCCGCAGGTGAATGCCTTTTTGCGGACACCAAGGACCACAGGCCGCGGACGCCTTCACGGGGAGGGGGGTTCGAGCTCTGTGGGACCCGGGTCCCAGCGGACACAGTCCTTCTCGCGAAGTCCAGCCCAGACTTGAGAGAGTAGAAGCGTCTCGGTGCTACGTTTGCCGCCTCGGGGCAGGGTGGGCCTTTTGAGCCAAGAAAGACCCTTAGCCCCCCAGGCAGGTCTCAGGCCCGAGTCCCCCCGGGAGACTTGGTCCCTGGGCGTGGGTCCGGCCCGCTCGGCCCCTGCCCCCCAGGCGCGGAACCCTGGCGCGCCCCTCATCAGGCCCCGGGTCCCTAGTTCTTCCCTGGCACTCTGCCTGTGCCGGGGTGGGAGACGCGCTGGCAAGTGTGGTCCACGGGAAAAGGAACGGACCTCTGGGTGGCGGGGAGAGCTTCCAGTTCCACGGACAGGACCCCAGGGACCCTGTGAAGCAGGCCTGATATGTCCAGGGTGGGGCCCGTTGCCCCGAGGGAGGCTTGTGGTGGGGCTGCCCTGCCCTCTACCTGCCGGGTCCCGCGTCTTGGCCCGAAACCGGCCAGCTGCGGCTCTGACCAAATGCCATCTCCTGGGGGCATCCCCCCTGTTCTTCCATCCGTAAGGGGCGACCCCCTTACGGATGGAAGAACAGGGGGATCTTCGCAGTGGGGCGGTCGGGACGGAGGGGTCTGCGCGTTTCCAGCCACTTAGCCCAGTGACCCGCCGCCCGGCCCCAGAGTTCCAAGCTCCATGGAGGCCGGGGGCCTCTTATCACGGGAAGCAGGTGTCTCCGGGGGTCAAGGGACGGCGTGGGCACTCTCTAGACGAGAGAGGGTGCCCGTGCCCCGAGAGAGCCCCGGGGAGAGCCCGAGGCCTGGCCGCAGAGGCTGCCATGCCTCCCCCGGGCTCCTACCCTGGGGCCTGGCCCTGCTCGCCCGAGGCCCAGGTTCACCGCAGGTGAATGCCTTTTGCGGACGCCAAGGACAGGAGGCCGCCGATTCCCTCGCAGAGGTGGGGTTCGAGCTCTGGGGACTGAGGTCGCAAGCGGTCACCACTCCCATTTTTGGGTGGTTCAGCGGAGACTGGAGGGTTGAAGGCGGCGGGTCCATGTCTGCCGCCTTGTGGCAGGGTGGGGGCGTTGCAGGCGAAGCAAGGCTCTTAGCCTCCCAGGCGGGGCACAGGCCAGACTCCCCACAGGAGAACCGGTCCGTGGACGAGGGTCCCGCCCGCCCGCCCGGCCCGCCCGCCCGCCGGGACCCGCTCCACCTTGCGCGGAACCTTGGCCGGCCCCTCTTCCCGGCCCCAGGTCCCTAGTTCTTCCCTGGCACTCTGCCTCTGCGGGGTG
>NW_026527413.1:0-47318 GCF_022682495.2 Desmodus rotundus | reverse complement strand
CCCAGGCGGGGCACAGGCCAGACTCCCCACAGGAGAACAGGTCCGTGGACGAGGGTCCCGCCCGCCCGCCCGCCCGCCGGGACCCGCTCCACCTGGCGCGGAACCGTGGCCGGCCCCTCTTCCCGGCCCCAGGTCCCTAGTTCTTCCCTGGCACTCTGCCTCTGCGGGGGTGGGAGAGCTGCTGGGAAGTGTGGTCCACGGGAAAACGCACGGTCCTCTGGATGGCAGGGAGGGCTTCCGTTAACTCTGACACCAGCCCAGGGACCCTGTGAACCTGGCCTGATATCTCAAGGGGGGGCGGGGGGGGGGCACGTTGCCCGGAGGGATGCTTGCGGTGGGGGGGCCTGCTTGCGCCTGCGCGGCCCCGCCTCTTGGCCCGTAAACCACCCGGCCGCGGCTCGGACAAAAGCCATCTCCTGGGCGCCTCCCCCCTGTTCTTCCATCCGTAAAGGGGGACCCCTTTACGGATGGAAGAACAGGGGGATCTTCGCAGTGGCGGGGACGGGACGGAGGGGTCTGCGGGTTTGCCGCCACGTAGGCCAGTTGCTCGCACCCCGGCCCCCTGTGTCCGTGCTCCATGGAGGAGGTGGGCCGCTTATGGCGGGATGCAGGCGTCCTGCGGGGCTCAAGGGACGGCGTGGGCGCTCCCCGGGCGAGAGAGGGCACCCGGGACCCGAGAGAGCACCCGGGAAAATGCCCCGCCCTGGCCCCCGTGGCTCCAGTGGCCTCCCTAGGCTCCTGCCGTGGGGCCTGGTCCCGCCCACCTGGGCCCAGGTTCTCCGCAGGTGAATGCCTTTTGCGGACAGCAAGGACCACAGGCCGCGGATGCCTTCACGGGGAGGGGGGTTCGAGCTCTGTGGGACCCGGGTCCCAGCGGACACAGTCCCTTCTCGCGAAGTCCAGCCCAGACTTTAGAGAGTAGAAGCGTCTCGGTGCAGGTTTGCCGCCTCGGGGCAGGGTGGGGCCGTTTGAGCCAAGAAAGACTCTCAGCCCCCCAGGCAGGTCTCAGGCCCGAGTCCCCCCGGGAGACGGGGTCCCTGGGCGTGGGTCCGGCCCGCCCGGGCCCCTGCCCACCAGGCGCGGAACCCTGGCCCGCCCCTCATCGAGGCCCCGGGGCCCTAGTTCTTCCCTGGCACTCTGCCTCTGCCGGGGTGGGAGACGCGCTGGCAAGTGTGGTCCACGGGAAAAGGAACGGACCTCTGGGTGGCGGGCAGAGCTTCCAGTTCCACGGACAGGACCCCAGGGACTCTGTGAAGCGGGCCTGATATGTCCGGGGTGGGGCCCGTTGCCCCGAGGGAGGCTTCTGGTGGGGCTGCCTGCCCTCTGCCTGCCGGGTCCCGCGTCTTGGCCCGAAACCGGCCAGCGGCGGCTCTGACAAATGCCATCTCCTGGGGGCCTCCCCCCTGTTCCTCCATCCGTAAGGGGCGACCCCCTTACGGATGGAGGAACAGGGGGATCTTCGCAGTGGGGCGGTCGGGACGGAGGGGTCTGCGCGTCTCCAGCCACTTAGCCCAGTGACCCGCAGCCCGGCCCCAGAGTTCCAAGCTCCATGGAGGCAGGGGGCCTCTTATCACGGGAAGCAGGTGTCTCGCGGGGCTCCAGGGACGGCGTGGGCACTCTCTAGGCGAGAGAGGGTGCCCGTGCCCCGAGAGAGCCCCGGCGAGAGCCCGAGGCCTGGCCGCAGAGGCTGCCGTTGCCTCCCCCGGGCTCCTACCATGGGGCCTGGCCCTGCTCTCCCGAGGCCCTGGTTCGCCGCAGGTGAATGCCTTTTGCGGACGCCAAGGACAGGAGGCCGCCGATTCCCTCACAGAGGTGGGGGTTCGAGCTCTGGGGGACTGAGGTCGCAGCGGTCTCACTCCATTTTTGGGTGCTTCTGCACAGACTGGAGGGTTGAAGCGGCTGGGCCCAAGTCTGCCGCCTTGTGGCAGGGTGGGGGCGTTGCAGGCGAAGCAAGGCTCTTAGCCTCCCAGGCGGGGCACAGGCCAGACTCCCCACAGGAGAACTGGTCCGTGGACGAGGGTCCCGCCCGCCCGCCCGCCCGCCGGGACCCGCTCCACCTGGCGCGGAACCGTGGCCGGCCCCTCTTCCCGGCCCCAGGTCCCTAGTTCTTCCCTGGCACTCTGCCTCTGCGGGGGTGGGAGAGCTGCTGGGAAGTGTGGTCCACGGGAAAACGCACGGTCCTCTGGATGGCAGGGAGGGCTTCCGTTAACTCTGACACCAGCCCAGGGACCCTGTGAACCTGGCCTGATATCTCAAGGGGGGGCGGGGGGGGGCACGTTGCCCGGAGGGATGCTTGCGGTGGGGGGGCCTGCTTGCGCCTGCGCGGCCCCGCCTCTTGGCCCGTAAACCACCCGGCCGCGGCTCGGACAAAAGCCATCTCCTGGGCGCCTCCCCCCTGTTCTTCCATCCGTAAAGGGGGACCCCTTTACGGATGGAAGAACAGGGGGATCTTCGCAGTGGCGGGGACGGGACGGAGGGGTCTGCGGGTTTGCCGCCACGTAGGCCAGTTGCTCGCACCCCGGCCCCCTGTGTCCGTGCTCCATGGAGGAGGTGGGCCGCTTATGGCGGGATGCAGGCGTCCTGCGGGGCTCAAGGGACGGCGTGGGCACTCCCCGGGCGAGAGAGGGCACCCGGGACCCGAGAGAGCACCCGGGAAAATGCCCCGCCCTGGCCCCCGTGGCTCCAGTGGCCTCCCTAGGCTCCTGCCGTGGGGCCTGGTCCCGCCCACCTGGGCCCAGGTTCTCCGCAGGTGAATGCCTTTTGCGGACAGCAAGGACCACAGGCCGCGGATGCCTTCACGGGGAGGGGGGTTCGAGCTCTGTGGGACCCGGGTCCCAGCGGACACAGTCCCTTCTCGCGAAGTCCAGCCCAGACTTTAGAGAGTAGAAGCGTCTCGGTGCAGGTTTGCCGCCTCGGGGCAGGGTGGGGCCGTTTGAGCCAAGAAAGACTCTCAGCCCCCCAGGCAGGTCTCAGGCCCGAGTCCCCCCGGGAGACGGGGTCCCTGGGCGTGGGTCCGGCCCGCCCGGGCCCCTGCCCACCAGGCGCGGAACCCTGGCCCGCCCCTCATCGAGGCCCCGGGGCCCTAGTTCTTCCCTGGCACTCTGCCTCTGCCGGGGTGGGAGACGCGCTGGCAAGTGTGGTCCACGGGAAAAGGAACGGACCTCTGGGTGGCGGGCAGAGCTTCCAGTTCCACGGACAGGACCCCAGGGACTCTGTGAAGCGGGCCTGATATGTCCGGGGTGGGGCCCGTTGCCCCGAGGGAGGCTTCTGGTGGGGCTGCCTGCCCTCTGCCTGCCGGGTCCCGCGTCTTGGCCCGAAACCGGCCAGCGGCGGCTCTGACAAATGCCATCTCCTGGGGGCCTCCCCCCTGTTCCTCCATCCGTAAGGGGCGACCCCCTTACGGATGGAGGAACAGGGGGATCTTCGCAGTGGGGCGGTCGGGACGGAGGGGTCTGCGCGTCTCCAGCCACTTAGCCCAGTGACCCGCAGCCCGGCCCCAGAGTTCCAAGCTCCATGGAGGCAGGGGGCCTCTTATCACGGGAAGCAGGTGTCTCGCGGGGCTCCAGGGACGGCGTGGGCACTCTCTAGGCGAGAGAGGGTGCCCGTGCCCCGAGAGAGCCCCGGCGAGAGCCCGAGGCCTGGCCGCAGAGGCTGCCGTTGCCTCCCCCGGGCTCCTACCATGGGGCCTGGCCCTGCTCTCCCGAGGCCCTGGTTCGCCGCAGGTGAATGCCTTTTGCGGACGCCAAGGACAGGAGGCCGCCGATTCCCTCACAGAGGTGGGGGTTCGAGCTCTGGGGGACTGAGGTCGCAGCGGTCTCACTCCATTTTTGGGTGCTTCTGCACAGACTGGAGGGTTGAAGCGGCTGGGCCCAAGTCTGCCGCCTTGTGGCAGGGTGGGGGCGTTGCAGGCGAAGCAAGGCTCTTAGCCTCCCAGGCGGGGCACAGGCCAGACTCCCCACAGGAGAACAGGTCCGTGGACGAGGGTCCCGCCCGCCCGCCCGCCCGCCGGGACCCGCTCCACCTGGCGCGGAACCGTGGCCGGCCCCTCTTCCCGGCCCCAGGTCCCTAGTTCTTCCCTGGCACTCTGCCTCTGCGGGGGTGGGAGAGCTGCTGGGAAGTGTGGTCCACGGGAAAACGCACGGTCCTCTGGATGGCAGGGAGGGCTTCCGTTAACTCTGACACCAGCCCAGGGACCCTGTGAACCTGGCCTGATAACTCAAGGGGGGGCGGGGGGGGCACGTTGCCCGGAGGGATGCTTGCGGTGGGGGGGCCTGCTTGCGCCTGCGCGGCCCCGCCTCTTGGCCCGTAAACCACCCGGCCGCGGCTCGGACAAAAGCCATCTCCTGGGCGCCTCCCCCCTGTTCTTCCATCCGTAAAGGGGGACCCCTTTACGGATGGAAGAACAGGGGGATCTTCGCAGTGGCGGGGACGGGACGGAGGGGTCTGCGGGTTTGCCGCCACGTAGGCCAGTTGCTCGCACCCCGGCCCCCTGTGTCCGTGCTCCATGGAGGAGGTGGGCCGCTTATGGCGGGATGCAGGCGTCCTGCGGGGCTCAAGGGACGGCGTGGGCACTCCCCGGGCGAGAGAGGGCACCCGGGACCCGAGAGAGCACCCGGGAAAATGCCCCGCCCTGGCCCCCGTGGCTCCAGTGGCCTCCCTAGGCTCCTGCCGTGGGGCCTGGTCCCGCCCACCTGGGCCCAGGTTCTCCGCAGGTGAATGCCTTTTGCGGACAGCAAGGACCACAGGCCGCGGATGCCTTCACGGGGAGGGGGGTTCGAGCTCTGTGGGACCCGGGTCCCAGCGGACACAGTCCCTTCTCGCGAAGTCCAGCCCAGACTTTAGAGAGTAGAAGCGTCTCGGTGCAGCTTTGCCGCCTCGGGGCAGGGTGGGGCCGTTTGAGCCAAGAAAGACTCTCAGCCCCCCAGGCAGGTCTCAGGCCCGAGTCCCCCCGGGAGACGGGGTCCCTGGGCGTGGGTCCGGCCCGCCCGGGCCCCTGCCCACCAGGCGCGGAACCCTGGCCCGCCCCTCATCGAGGCCCCGGGGCCCTAGTTCTTCCCTGGCACTCTGCCTCTGCCGGGGTGGGAGACGCGCTGGCAAGTGTGGTCCACGGGAAAAGGAACGGACCTCTGGGTGGCGGGCAGAGCTTCCAGTTCCACGGACAGGACCCCAGGGACTCTGTGAAGCGGGCCTGATATGTCCGGGGTGGGGCCCGTTGCCCCGAGGGAGGCTTCTGGTGGGGCTGCCTGCCCTCTGCCTGCCGGGTCCCGCGTCTTGGCCCGAAACCGGCCAGCGGCGGCTCTGACAAATGCCATCTCCTGGGGGCCTCCCCCCTGTTCCTCCATCCGTAAGGGGCGACCCCCTTACGGATGGAGGAACAGGGGGATCTTCGCAGTGGGGCGGTCGGGACGGAGGGGTCTGCGCGTCTCCAGCCACTTAGCCCAGTGACCCGCAGCCCGGCCCCAGAGTTCCAAGCTCCATGGAGGCAGGGGGCCTCTTATCACGGGAAGCAGGTGTCTCGCGGGGCTCCAGGGACGGCGTGGGCACTCTCTAGGCGAGAGAGGGTGCCCGTGCCCCGAGAGAGCCCCGGCGAGAGCCCGAGGCCTGGCCGCAGAGGCTGCCGTTGCCTCCCCCGGGCTCCTACCATGGGGCCTGGCCCTGCTCTCCCGAGGCCCTGGTTCGCCGCAGGTGAATGCCTTTTGCGGACGCCAAGGACAGGAGGCCGCCGATTCCCTCACAGAGGTGGGGGTTCGAGCTCTGGGGGACTGAGGTCGCAGCGGTCTCACTCCATTTTTGGGTGCTTCTGCACAGACTGGAGGGTTGAAGCGGCTGGGCCCAAGTCTGCCGCCTTGTGGCAGGGTGGGGGCGTTGCAGGCGAAGCAAGGCTCTTAGCCTCCCAGGCGGGGCACAGGCCAGACTCCCCACAGGAGAACAGGTCCGTGGACGAGGGTCCCGCCCGCCCGCCCGCCCGCCGGGACCCGCTCCACCTGGCGCGGAACCGTGGCCGGCCCCTCTTCCCGGCCCCAGGTCCCTAGTTCTTCCCTGGCACTCTGCCTCTGCGGGGGTGGGAGAGCTGCTGGGAAGTGTGGTCCACGGGAAAACGCACGGTCCTCTGGATGGCAGGGAGGGCTTCCGTTAACTCTGACACCAGCCCAGGGACCCTGTGAACCTGGCCTGATATCTCAAGGGGGGGCGGGGGGGGGCACGTTGCCCGGAGGGATGCTTGCGGTGGGGGGGCCTGCTTGCGCCTGCGCGGCCCCGCCTCTTGGCCCGTAAACCACCCGGCCGCGGCTCGGACAAAAGCCATCTCCTGGGCGCCTCCCCCCTGTTCTTCCATCCGTAAAGGGGGACCCCTTTACGGATGGAAGAACAGGGGGATCTTCGCAGTGGCGGGGACGGGACGGAGGGGTCTGCGGGTTTGCCGCCACGTAGGCCAGTTGCTCGCACCCCGGCCCCCTGTGTCCGTGCTCCATGGAGGAGGTGGGCCGCTTATGGCGGGATGCAGGCGTCCTGCGGGGCTCAAGGGACGGCGTGGGCACTCCCCGGGCGAGAGAGGGCACCCGGGACCCGAGAGAGCACCCGGGAAAATGCCCCGCCCTGGCCCCCGTGGCTCCAGTGGCCTCCCTAGGCTCCTGCCGTGGGGCCTGGTCCCGCCCACCTGGGCCCAGGTTCTCCGCAGGTGAATGCCTTTTGCGGACAGCAAGGACCACAGGCCGCGGATGCCTTCACGGGGAGGGGGGTTCGAGCTCTGTGGGACCCGGGTCCCAGCGGACACAGTCCCTTCTCGCGAAGTCCAGCCCAGACTTTAGAGAGTAGAAGCGTCTCGGTGCAGGTTTGCCGCCTCGGGGCAGGGTGGGGCCGTTTGAGCCAAGAAAGACTCTCAGCCCCCCAGGCAGGTCTCAGGCCCGAGTCCCCCCGGGAGACGGGGTCCCTGGGCGTGGGTCCGGCCCGCCCGGGCCCCTGCCCACCAGGCGCGGAACCCTGGCCCGCCCCTCATCGAGGCCCCGGGGCCCTAGTTCTTCCCTGGCACTCTGCCTCTGCCGGGGTGGGAGACGCGCTGGCAAGTGTGGTCCACGGGAAAAGGAACGGACCTCTGGGTGGCGGGCAGAGCTTCCAGTTCCACGGACAGGACCCCAGGGACTCTGTGAAGCGGGCCTGATATGTCCGGGGTGGGGCCCGTTGCCCCGAGGGAGGCTTCTGGTGGGGCTGCCTGCCCTCTGCCTGCCGGGTCCCGCGTCTTGGCCCGAAACCGGCCAGCGGCGGCTCTGACAAATGCCATCTCCTGGGGGCCTCCCCCCTGTTCCTCCATCCGTAAGGGGCGACCCCCTTACGGATGGAGGAACAGGGGGATCTTCGCAGTGGGGCGGTCGGGACGGAGGGGTCTGCGCGTCTCCAGCCACTTAGCCCAGTGACCCGCAGCCCGGCCCCAGAGTTCCAAGCTCCATGGAGGCAGGGGGCCTCTTGTCACGGGAAGCAGGTGTCTCGCGGGGCTCCAGGGACGGCGTGGGCACTCTCTAGGCGAGAGAGGGTGCCCGTGCCCCGAGAGAGCCCCGGCGAGAGCCCGAGGCCTGGCCGCAGAGGCTGCCGTTGCCTCCCCCGGGCTCCTACCATGGGGCCTGGCCCTGCTCTCCCGAGGCCCTGGTTCGCCGCAGGTGAATGCCTCTTGCGGACGCCAAGGACAGGAGGCCGCCGATTCCCTCACAGAGGTGGGGGTTCGAGCTCTGGGGGACTGAGGTCGCAGCGGTCTCACTCCATTTTTGTGTGCTTCTGCACAGACTGGAGGGTTGAAGCGGCTGGGCCCAAGTCTGCCGCCTTGTGGCAGGGTGGGGGCGTTGCAGGCGAAGCAAGGCTCTTAGCCTCCCAGGCGGGGCACAGGCCAGACTCCCCACAGGAGAACAGGTCCGTGGACGAGGGTCCCGCCCGCCCGCCCGCCCGCCGGGACCCGCTCCACCTGGCGCGGAACCGTGGCCGGCCCCTCTTCCCGGCCCCAGGTCCCTAGTTCTTCCCTGGCACTCTGCCTCTGCGGGGGTGGGAGAGCTGCTGGGAAGTGTGGTCCACGGGAAAACGCACGGTCCTCTGGATGGCAGGGAGGGCTTCCGTTAACTCTGACACCAGCCCAGGGACCCTGTGAACCTGGCCTGATATCTCAAGGGGGGGCGGGGGGGGGGCACGTTGCCCGGAGGGATGCTTGCGGTGGGGGGGCCTGCTTGCGCCTGCGCGGCCCCGCCTCTTGGCCCGTAAACTACCCGGCCGCGGCTCGGACAAAAGCCATCTCCTGGGCGCCTCCCCCCTGTTCTTCCATCCGTAAAGGGGGACCCCTTTACGGATGGAAGAACAGGGGGATCTTCGCAGTGGCGGGGACGGGACGGAGGGGTCTGCGGGTTTGCCGCCACGTAGGCCAGTTGCTCGCACCCCGGCCCCCTGTGTCCGTGCTCCATGGAGGAGGTGGGCCGCTTATGGCGGGATGCAGGCGTCCTGCGGGGCTCAAGGGACGGCGTGGGCGCTCCCCGGGCGAGAGAGGGCACCCGGGACCCGAGAGAGCACCCGGGAAAATGCCCCGCCCTGGCCCCCGTGGCTCCAGTGGCCTCCCTAGGCTCCTGCCGTGGGGCCTGGTCCCGCCCACCTGGGCCCAGGTTCTCCGCAGGTGAATGCCTTTTGCGGACAGCAAGGACCACAGGCCGCGGATGCCTTCACGGGGAGGGGGGTTCGAGCTCTGTGGGACCCGGGGTCCCAGCGGACACAGTCCCTTCTCGCGAAGTCCAGCCCAGACTTTAGAGAGTAGAAGCGTCTCGGTGCAGGTTTGCCGCCTCGGGGCAGGGTGGGGCCGTTTGAGCCAAGAAAGACTCTCAGCCCCCCAGGCAGGTCTCAGGCCCGAGTCCCCCCGGGAGACGGGGTCCCTGGGCGTGGGTCCGGCCCGCCCGGGCCCCTGCCCACCAGGCGCGGAACCCTGGCCCGCCCCTCATCGAGGCCCCGGGGCCCTAGTTCTTCCCTGGCACTCTGCCTCTGCCGGGGTGGGAGACGCGCTGGCAAGTGTGGTCCACGGGAAAAGGAACGGACCTCTGGGTGGCGGGCAGAGCTTCCAGTTCCACGGACAGGACCCCAGGGACTCTGTGAAGCGGGCCTGATATGTCCGGGGTGGGGCCCGTTGCCCCGAGGGAGGCTTCTGGTGGGGCTGCCTGCCCTCTGCCTGCCGGGTCCCGCGTCTTGGCCCGAAACCGGCCAGCGGCGGCTCTGACAAATGCCATCTCCTGGGGGCCTCCCCCCTGTTCCTCCATCCGTAAGGGGCGACCCCCTTACGGATGGAGGAACAGGGGGATCTTCGCAGTGGGGCGGTCGGGACGGAGGGGTCTGCGCGTCTCCAGCCACTTAGCCCAGTGACCCGCAGCCCGGCCCCAGAGTTCCAAGCTCCATGGAGGCAGGGGGCCTCTTATCACGGGAAGCAGGTGTCTCGCGGGGCTCCAGGGACGGCGTGGGCACTCTCTAGGCGAGAGAGGGTGCCCGTGCCCCGAGAGAGCCCCGGCGAGAGCCCGAGGCCTGGCCGCAGAGGCTGCCGTTGCCTCCCCCGGGCTCCTACCATGGGGCCTGGCCCTGCTCTCCCGAGGCCCTGGTTCGCCGCAGGTGAATGCCTTTTGCGGACGCCAAGGACAGGAGGCCGCCGATTCCCTCACAGAGGTGGGGGTTCGAGCTCTGGGGGACTGAGGTCGCAGCGGTCTCACTCCATTTTTGGGTGCTTCTGCACAGACTGGAGGGTTGAAGCGGCTGGGCCCAAGTCTGCCGCCTTGTGGCAGGGTGGGGGCGTTGCAGGCGAAGCAAGGCTCTTAGCCTCCCAGGCGGGGCACAGGCCAGACTCCCCACAGGAGAACAGGTCCGTGGACGAGGGTCCCGCCCGCCCGCCCGCCCGCCGGGACCCGCTCCACCTGGCGCGGAACCGTGGCCGGCCCCTCTTCCCGGCCCCAGGTCCCTAGTTCTTCCCTGGCACTCTGCCTCTGCGGGGGTGGGAGAGCTGCTGGGAAGTGTGGTCCACGGGAAAACGCACGGTCCTCTGGATGGCAGGGAGGGCTTCCGTTAACTCTGACACCAGCCCAGGGACCCTGTGAACCTGGCCTGATATCTCAAGGGGGGGCGGGGGGGGGCACGTTGCCCGGAGGGATGCTTGCGGTGGGGGGGCCTGCTTGCGCCTGCGCGGCCCCGCCTCTTGGCCCGTAAACCACCCGGCCGCGGCTCGGACAAAAGCCATCTCCTGGGCGCCTCCCCCCTGTTCTTCCATCCGTAAAGGGGGACCCCTTTACGGATGGAAGAACAGGGGGATCTTCGCAGTGGCGGGGACGGGACGGAGGGGTCTGCGGGTTTGCCGCCACGTAGGCCAGTTGCTCGCACCCCGGCCCCCTGTGTCCGTGCTCCATGGAGGAGGTGGGCCGCTTATGGCGGGATGCAGGCGTCCTGCGGGGCTCAAGGGACGGCGTGGGCGCTCCCCGGGCGAGAGAGGGCACCCGGGACCCGAGAGAGCACCCGGGAAAATGCCCCGCCCTGGCCCCCGTGGCTCCAGTGGCCTCCCTAGGCTCCTGCCGTGGGGCCTGGTCCCGCCCACCTGGGCCCAGGTTCTCCTCAGGTGAATGCCTTTTGCGGACAGCAAGGACCACAGGCCGCGGATGCCTTCACGGGGAGGGGGGTTCGAGCTCTGTGGGACCCGGGTCCCAGCGGACACAGTCCCTTCTCGCGAAGTCCAGCCCAGACTTTAGAGAGTAGAAGCGTCTCGGTGCAGGTTTGCCGCCTCGGGGCAGGGTGGGGCCGTTTGAGCCAAGAAAGACTCTCAGCCCCCCAGGCAGGTCTCAGGCCCGAGTCCCCCCGGGAGACGGGGTCCCTGGGCGTGGGTCCGGCCCGCCCGGGCCCCTGCCCACCAGGCGCGGAACCCTGGCCCGCCCCTCATCGAGGCCCCGGGGCCCTAGTTCTTCCCTGGCACTCTGCCTCTGCCGGGGTGGGAGACGCGCTGGCAAGTGTGGTCCACGGGAAAAGGAACGGACCTCTGGGTGGCGGGCAGAGCTTCCAGTTCCACGGACAGGACCCCAGGGACTCTGTGAAGCGGGCCTGATATGTCCGGGGTGGGGCCCGTTGCCCCGAGGGAGGCTTCTGGTGGGGCTGCCTGCCCTCTGCCTGCCGGGTCCCGCGTCTTGGCCCGAAACCGGCCAGCGGCGGCTCTGACAAATGCCATCTCCTGGGGGCCTCCCCCCTGTTCCTCCATCCGTAAGGGGCGACCCCCTTACGGATGGAGGAACAGGGGGATCTTCGCAGTGGGGCGGTCGGGACGGAGGGGTCTGCGCGTCTCCAGCCACTTAGCCCAGTGACCCGCAGCCCGGCCCCAGAGTTCCAAGCTCCATGGAGGCAGGGGGCCTCTTATCACGGGAAGCAGGTGTCTCGCGGGGCTCCAGGGACGGCGTGGGCACTCTCTAGGCGAGAGAGGGTGCCCGTGCCCCGAGAGAGCCCCGGCGAGAGCCCGAGGCCTGGCCGCAGAGGCTGCCGTTGCCTCCCCCGGGCTCCTACCATGGGGCCTGGCCCTGCTCTCCCGAGGCCCTGGTTCGCCGCAGGTGAATGCCTTTTGCGGACGCCAAGGACAGGAGGCCGCCGATTCCCTCACAGAGGTGGGGGTTCGAGCTCTGGGGGACTGAGGTCGCAGCGGTCTCACTCCATTTTTGGGTGCTTCTGCACAGACTGGAGGGTTGAAGCGGCTGGGCCCAAGTCTGCCGCCTTGTGGCAGGGTGGGGGCGTTGCAGGCGAAGCAAGGCTCTTAGCCTCCCAGGCGGGGCACAGGCCAGACTCCCCACAGGAGAACAGGTCCGTGGACGAGGGTCCCGCCCGCCCGCCCGCCCGCCGGGACCCGCTCCACCTGGCGCGGAACCGTGGCCGGCCCCTCTTCCCGGCCCCAGGTCCCTAGTTCTTCCCTGGCACTCTGCCTCTGCGGGGGTGGGAGAGCTGCTGGGAAGTGTGGTCCACGGGAAAACGCACGGTCCTCTGGATGGCAGGGAGGGCTTCCGTTAACTCTGACACCAGCCCAGGGACCCTGTGAACCTGGCCTGATATCTCAAGGGGGGGCGGGGGGGGGCACGTTGCCCGGAGGGATGCTTGCGGTGGGGGGGCCTGCTTGCGCCTGCGCGGCCCCGCCTCTTGGCCCGTAAACCACCCGGCCGCGGCTCGGACAAAAGCCATCTCCTGGGCGCCTCCCCCCTGTTCTTCCATCCGTAAAGGGGGACCCCTTTACGGATGGAAGAACAGGGGGATCTTCGCAGTGGCGGGGACGGGACGGAGGGGTCTGCGGGTTTGCCGCCACGTAGGCCAGTTGCTCGCACCCCGGCCCCCTGTGTCCGTGCTCCATGGAGGAGGTGGGCCGCTTATGGCGGGATGCAGGCGTCCTGCGGGGCTCAAGGGACGGCGTGGGCGCTCCCCGGGCGAGAGAGGGCACCCGGGACCCGAGAGAGCACCCGGGAAAATGCCCCGCCCTGGCCCCCGTGGCTCCAGTGGCCTCCCTAGGCTCCTGCCGTGGGGCCTGGTCCCGCCCACCTGGGCCCAGGTTCTCCGCAGGTGAATGCCTTTTGCGGACAGCAAGGACCACAGGCCGCGGATGCCTTCACGGGGAGGGGGGTTCGAGCTCTGTGGGACCCGGGTCCCAGCGGACACAGTCCCTTCTCGCGAAGTCCAGCCCAGACTTTAGAGAGTAGAAGCGTCTCGGTGCAGGTTTGCCGCCTCGGGGCAGGGTGGGGCCGTTTGAGCCAAGAAAGACTCTCAGCCCCCCAGGCAGGTCTCAGGCCCGAGTCCCCCCGGGAGACGGGGTCCCTGGGCGTGGGTCCGGCCCGCCCGGGCCCCTGCCCACCAGGCGCGGAACCCTGGCCCGCCCCTCATCGAGGCCCCGGGGCCCTAGTTCTTCCCTGGCACTCTGCCTCTGCCGGGGTGGGAGACGCGCTGGCAAGTGTGGTCCACGGGAAAAGGAACGGACCTCTGGGTGGCGGGCAGAGCTTCCAGTTCCACGGACAGGACCCCAGGGACTCTGTGAAGCGGGCCTGATATGTCCGGGGTGGGGCCCGTTGCCCCGAGGGAGGCTTCTGGTGGGGCTGCCTGCCCTCTGCCTGCCGGGTCCCGCGTCTTGGCCCGAAACCGGCCAGCGGCGGCTCTGACAAATGCCATCTCCTGGGGAACTCCCCCCTGTTCCTCCATCCGTAAGGGGCGACCCCCTTACGGATGGAGGAACAGGGGGATCTTCGCAGTGGGGCGGTCGGGACGGAGGGGTCTGCGCGTCTCCAGCCACTTAGCCCAGTGACCCGCAGCCCGGCCCCAGAGTTCCAAGCTCCATGGAGGCAGGGGGCCTCTTATCACGGGAAGCAGGTGTCTCGCGGGGCTCCAGGGACGGCGTGGGCACTCTCTAGGCGAGAGAGGGTGCCCGTGCCCCGAGAGAGCCCCGGCGAGAGCCCGAGGCCTGGCCGCAGAGGCTGCCGTTGCCTCCCCCGGGCTCCTACCATGGGGCCTGGCCCTGCTCTCCCGAGGCCCTGGTTCGCCGCAGGTGAATGCCTCTTGCGGACGCCAAGGACAGGAGGCCGCCGATTCCCTCACAGAGGTGGGGGTTCGAGCTCTGGGGGACTGAGGTCGCAGCGGTCTCACTCCATTTTTGGGTGCTTCTGCACAGACTGGAGGGTTGAAGCGGCTGGGCCCAAGTCTGCCGCCTTGTGGCAGGGTGGGGGCGTTGCAGGCGAAGCAAGGCTCTTAGCCTCCCAGGCGGGGCACAGGCCAGACTCCCCACAGGAGAACAGGTCCGTGGACGAGGGTCCCGCCCGCCCGCCCGCCCGCCGGGACCCGCTCCACCTGGCGCGGAACCGTGGCCGGCCCCTCTTCCCGGCCCCAGGTCCCTAGTTCTTCCCTGGCACTCTGCCTCTGCGGGGGTGGGAGAGCTGCTGGGAAGTGTGGTCCACGGGAAAACGCACGGTCCTCTGGATGGCAGGGAGGGCTTCCGTTAACTCTGACACCAGCCCAGGGACCCTGTGAACCTGGCCTGATATCTCAAGGGGGGGCGGGGGGGGGCACGTTGCCCGGAGGGATGCTTGCGGTGGGGGGGCCTGCTTGCGCCTGCGCGGCCCCGCCTCTTGGCCCGTAAACCACCCGGCCGCGGCTCGGACAAAAGCCATCTCCTGGGCGCCTCCCCCCTGTTCTTCCATCCGTAAAGGGGGACCCCTTTACGGATGGAAGAACAGGGGGATCTTCGCAGTGGCGGGGACGGGACGGAGGGGTCTGCGGGTTTGCCGCCACGTAGGCCAGTTGCTCGCACCCCGGCCCCCTGTGTCCGTGCTCCATGGAGGAGGTGGGACGCTTATGGCGGGATGCAGGCGTCCTGCGGGGCTCAAGGGACGGCGTGGGCGCTCCCCGGGCGAGAGAGGGCACCCGGGACCCGAGAGAGCACCCGGGAAAATGCCCCGCCCTGGCCCCCGTGGCTCCAGTGGCCTCCCTAGGCTCCTGCCGTGGGGCCTGGTCCCGCCCACCTGGGCCCAGGTTCTCCGCAGGTGAATGCCTTTTGCGGACAGCAAGGACCACAGGCCGCGGATGCCTTCACGGGGAGGGGGGTTCGAGCTCTGTGGGACCCGGGTCCCAGCGGACACAGTCCCTTCTCGCGAAGTCCAGCCCAGACTTTAGAGAGTAGAAGCGTCTCGGTGCAGGTTTGCCGCCTCGGGGCAGGGTGGGGCCGTTTGAGCCAAGAAAGACTCTCAGCCCCCCAGGCAGGTCTCAGGCCCGAGTCCCCCCGGGAGACGGGGTCCCTGGGCGTGGGTCCGGCCCGCCCGGGCCCCTGCCCACCAGGCGCGGAACCCTGGCCCGCCCCTCATCGAGGCCCCGGGGCCCTAGTTCTTCCCTGGCACTCTGCCTCTGCCGGGGTGGGAGACGCGCTGGCAAGTGTGGTCCACGGGAAAAGGAACGGACCTCTGGGTGGCGGGCAGAGCTTCCAGTTCCACGGACAGGACCCCAGGGACTCTGTGAAGCGGGCCTGATATGTCCGGGGTGGGGCCCGTTGCCCCGAGGGAGGCTTCTGGTGGGGCTGCCTGCCCTCTGCCTGCCGGGTCCCGCGTCTTGGCCCGAAACCGGCCAGCGGCGGCTCTGACAAATGCCATCTCCTGGGGGCCTCCCCCCTTTTCCTCCATCCGTAAGGGGCGACCCCCTTACGGATGGAGGAACAGGGGGATCTTCGCAGTGGGGCGGTCGGGACGGAGGGGTCTGCGCGTCTCCAGCCACTTAGCCCAGTGACCCGCAGCCCGGCCCCAGAGTTCCAAGCTCCATGGAGGCAGGGGGCCTCTTATCACGGGAAGCAGGTGTCTCGCGGGGCTCCAGGGACGGCGTGGGCACTCTCTAGGCGAGAGAGGGTGCCCGTGCCCCGAGAGAGCCCCGGCGAGAGCCCGAGGCCTGGCCGCAGAGGCTGCCGTTGCCTCCCCCGGGCTCCTACCATGGGGCCTGGCCCTGCTCTCCCGAGGCCCTGGTTCGCCGCAGGTGAATGCCTTTTGCGGACGCCAAGGACAGGAGGCCGCCGATTCCCTCACAGAGGTGGGGGTTCGAGCTCTGGGGGACTGAGGTCGCAGCGGTCTCACTCCATTTTTGGGTGCTTCTGCACAGACTGGAGGGTTGAAGCGGCTGGGCCCAAGTCTGCCGCCTTGTGGCAGGGTGGGGGCGTTGCAGGCGAAGCAAGGCTCTTAGCCTCCCAGGCGGGGCACAGGCCAGACTCCCCACAGGAGAACAGGTCCGTGGACGAGGGTCCCGCCCGCCCGCCCGCCCGCCGGGACCCGCTCCACCTGGCGCGGAACCATGGCCGGCCCCTCTTCCCGGCCCCAGGTCCCTAGTTCTTCCCTGGCACTCTGCCTCTGCGGGGGTGGGAGAGCTGCTGGGAAGTGTGGTCCACGGGAAAACGCACGGTCCTCTGGATGGCAGGGAGGGCTTCCGTTAACTCTGACACCAGCCCAGGGACCCTGTGAACCTGGCCTGATATCTCAAGGGGGGGCGGGGGGGGCACGTTGCCCGGAGGGATGCTTGCGGTGGGGGGGCCTGCTTGCGCCTGCGCGGCCCCGCCTCTTGGCCCGTAAACCACCCGGCCGCGGCTCGGACAAAAGCCATCTCCTGGGCGCCTCCCCCCTGTTCTTCCATCCGTAAAGGGGGACCCCTTTACGGATGGAAGAACAGGGGGATCTTCGCAGTGGCGGGGACGGGACGGAGGGGTCTGCGGGTTTGCCGCCACGTAGGCCAGTTGCTCGCACCCCGGCCCCCTGTGTCCGTGCTCCATGGAGGAGGTGGGCCGCTTATGGCGGGATGCAGGCGTCCTGCGGGGCTCAAGGGACGGCGTGGGCACTCCCCGGGCGAGAGAGGGCACCCGGGACCCGAGAGAGCACCCGGGAAAATGCCCCGCCCTGGCCCCCGTGGCTCCAGTGGCCTCCCTAGGCTCCTGCCGTGGGGCCTGGTCCCGCCCACCTGGGCCCAGGTTCTCCGCAGGTGAATGCCTTTTGCGGACAGCAAGGACCACAGGCCGCGGATGCCTTCACGGGGAGGGGGGTTCGAGCTCTGTGGGACCCGGGTCCCAGCGGACACAGTCCCTTCTCGCGAAGTCCAGCCCAGACTTTAGAGAGTAGAAGCGTCTTGGTGCAGCTTTGCCGCCTCGGGGCAGGGTGGGGCCGTTTGAGCCAAGAAAGACTCTCAGCCCCCCAGGCAGGTCTCAGGCCCGAGTCCCCCCGGGAGACGGGGTCCCTGGGCGTGGGTCCGGCCCGCCCGGGCCCCTGCCCACCAGGCGCGGAACCCTGGCCCGCCCCTCATCGAGGCCCCGGGGCCCTAGTTCTTCCCTGGCACTCTGCCTCTGCCGGGGTGGGAGACGCGCTGGCAAGTGTGGTCCACGGGAAAAGGAACGGACCTCTGGGTGGCGGGCAGAGCTTCCAGTTCCACGGACAGGACCCCAGGGACTCTGTGAAGCGGGCCTGATATGTCCGGGGTGGGGCCCGTTGCCCCGAGGGAGGCTTCTGGTGGGGCTGCCTGCCCTCCGCCTGCCGGGTCCCGCGTCTTGGCCCGAAACCGGCCAGCGGCGGCTCTGACAAATGCCATCTCCTGGGGGCCTCCCCCCTGTTCCTCCATCCGTAAGGGGCGACCCCCTTACGGATGGAGGAACAGGGGGATCTTCGCAGTGGGGCGGTCGGGACGGAGGGGTCTGCGCGTCTCCAGCCACTTAGCCCAGTGACCCGCAGCCCGGCCCCAGAGTTCCAAGCTCCATGGAGGCAGGGGGCCTCTTATCACGGGAAGCAGGTGTCTCGCGGGGCTCCAGGGACGGCGTGGGCACTCTCTAGGCGAGAGAGGGTGCCCGTGCCCCGAGAGAGCCCCGGCGAGAGCCCGAGGCCTGGCCGCAGAGGCTGCCGTTGCCTCCCCCGGGCTCCTACCATGGGGCCTGGCCCTGCTCTCCCGAGGCCCTGGTTCGCCGCAGGTGAATGCCTTTTGCGGACGCCAAGGACAGGAGGCCGCCGATTCCCTCACAGAGGTGGGGGTTCGAGCTCTGGGGGACTGAGGTCGCAGCGGTCTCACTCCATTTTTGGGTGCTTCTGCACAGACTGGAGGGTTGAAGCGGCTGGGCCCAAGTCTGCCGCCTTGTGGCAGGGTGGGGGCGTTGCAGGCGAAGCAAGGCTCTTAGCCTCCCAGGCGGGGCACAGGCCAGACTCCCCACAGGAGAACAGGTCCGTGGACGAGGGTCCCGCCCGCCCGCCCGCCCGCCGGGACCCGCTCCACCTGGCGCGGAACCGTGGCCGGCCCCTCTTCCCGGCCCCAGGTCCCTAGTTCTTCCCTGGCACTCTGCCTCTGCGGGGGTGGGAGAGCTGCTGGGAAGTGTGGTCCACGGGAAAACGCACGGTCCTCTGGATGGCAGGGAGGGCTTCCGTTAACTCTGACACCAGCCCAGGGACCCTGTGAACCTGGCCTGATATCTCAAGGGGGGGCGGGGGGGGGCACGTTGCCCGGAGGGATGCTTGCGGTGGGGGGGCCTGCTTGCGCCTGCGCGGCCCCGCCTCTTGGCCCGTAAACCACCCGGCCGCGGCTCGGACAAAAGCCATCTCCTGGGCGCCTCCCCCCTGTTCTTCCATCCGTAAAGGGGGACCCCTTTACGGATGGAAGAACAGGGGGATCTTCGCAGTGGCGGGGACGGGACGGAGGGGTCTGCGGGTTTGCCGCCACGTAGGCCAGTTGCTCGCACCCCGGCCCCCTGTGTCCGTGCTCCATGGAGGAGGTGGGCCGCTTATGGCGGGATGCAGGCGTCCTGCGGGGCTCAAGGGACGGCGTGGGCACTCCCCGGGCGAGAGAGGGCACCCGGGACCCGAGAGAGCACCCGGGAAAATGCCCCGCCCTGGCCCCCGTGGCTCCAGTGGCCTCCCTAGGCTCCTGCCGTGGGGCCTGGTCCCGCCCACCTGGGCCCAGGTTCTCCGCAGGTGAATGCCTTTTGCGGACAGCAAGGACCACAGGCCGCGGATGCCTTCACGGGGAGGGGGGTTCGAGCTCTGTGGGACCCGGGTCCCAGCGGACACAGTCCCTTCTCGCGAAGTCCAGCCCAGACTTTAGAGAGTAGAAGCGTCTCGGTGCAGGTTTGCCGCCTCGGGGCAGGGTGGGGCCGTTTGAGCCAAGAAAGACTCTCAGCCCCCCAGGCAGGTCTCAGGCCCGAGTCCCCCCGGGAGACGGGGTCCCTGGGCGTGGGTCCGGCCCGCCCGGGCCCCTGCCCACCAGGCGCGGAACCCTGGCCCGCCCCTCATCGAGGCCCCGGGGCCCTAGTTCTTCCCTGGCACTCTGCCTCTGCCGGGGTGGGAGACGCGCTGGCAAGTGTGGTCCACGGGAAAAGGAACGGACCTCTGGGTGGCGGGCAGAGCTTCCAGTTCCACGGACAGGACCCCAGGGACTCTGTGAAGCGGGCCTGATATGTCCGGGGTGGGGCCCGTTGCCCCGAGGGAGGCTTCTGGTGGGGCTGCCTGCCCTCTGCCTGCCGGATCCCGCGTCTTGGCCCGAAACCGGCCAGCGGCGGCTCTGACAAATGCCATCTCCTGGGGAACTCCCCCCTGTTCCTCCATCCGTAAGGGGCGACCCCCTTACGGATGGAGGAACAGGGGGATCTTCGCAGTGGGGCGGTCGGGACGGAGGGGTCTGCGCGTCTCCAGCCACTTAGCCCAGTGACCCGCAGCCCGGCCCCAGAGTTCCAAGCTCCATGGAGGCAGGGGGCCTCTTGTCACGGGAAGCAGGTGTCTCGCGGGGCTCCAGGGACGGCGTGGGCACTCTCTAGGCGAGAGAGGGTGCCCGTGCCCCGAGAGAGCCCCGGCGAGAGCCCGAGGCCTGGCCGCAGAGGCTGCCGTTGCCTCCCCCGGGCTCCTACCATGGGGCCTGGCCCTGCTCTCCCGAGGCCCTGGTTCGCCGCAGGTGAATGCCTTTTGCGGACGCCAAGGACAGGAGGCCGCCGATTGCTCTGGGGGACTGAGGTCGCAGCGGTCTCACTCCATTTTTGTGTGCTTCTGCACAGACTGGAGGGTTGAAGCGGCTGGGCCCAAGTCTGCCGCCTTGTGGCAGGGTGGGGGCGTTGCAGGCGAAGCAAGGCTCTTAGCCTCCCAGGCGGGGCACAGGCCAGACTCCCCACAGGAGAACAGGTCCGTGGACGAGGGTCCCGCCCGCCCGCCCGCCCGCCGGGACCCGCTCCACCTGGCGCGGAACCGTGGCCGGCCCCTCTTCCCGGCCCCAGGTCCCTAGTTCTTCCTGGCACTCTGCCTCTGCGGGGGTGGGGAGAGCTGCTGGGAAGTGTGGTCCACGGGGAAAACGCACGGTCCTCTGGATGGCAGGGAGGGCTTCCGTTAACTCTGACACCAGCCCAGGGACCCTGTGAACCTGGCCTGATATCTCAAGGGGGGGCGGGGGGGGGCACGTTGCCCGGAGGGATGCTTGCGGTGGGGGGGGCCTGCTTGCGCCTGCGCGGCCCCGCCTCTTGGCCCGTAAACCACCCGGCCGCGGCTCGGACAAAAGCCATCTCCTGGGCGCCTCCCCCCTGTTCTTCCATCCGTAAAGGGGGACCCCTTTACGGATGGAAGAACAGGGGGATCTTCGCAGTGGCGGGGACGGGACGGAGGGGTCTGCGGGTTTGCCGCCACGTAGGCCAGTTGCTCGCACCCCGGCCCCCTGTGTCCGTGCTCCATGGAGGAGGTGGGCCGCTTATGGCGGGATGCAGGCGTCCTGCGGGGCTCAAGGGACGGCGTGGGCACTCCCCGGGCGAGAGAGGGCACCCGGGACCCGAGAGAGCACCCGGGAAAATGCCCCGCCCTGGCCCCCGTGGCTCCAGTGGCCTCCCTAGGCTCCTGCCGTGGGGCCTGGTCCCGCCCACCTGGGCCCAGGTTCTCCGCAGGTGAATGCCTTTTGCGGACAGCAAGGACCACAGGCCGCGGATGCCTTCACGGGGAGGGGGGTTCGAGCTCTGTGGGACCCGGGGTCCCAGCGGACACAGTCCCTTCTCGCGAAGTCCAGCCCAGACTTTAGAGAGTAGAAGCGTCTCGGTGCAGGTTTGCCGCCTCGGGGCAGGGTGGGGCCGTTTGAGCCAAGAAAGACTCTCAGCCCCCCAGGCAGGTCTCAGGCCCGAGTCCCCCCGGGAGACGGGGGTCCCTGGGCGTGGGGTCCGGCCCGCCCGGGCCCCTGCCACCAGGCGCGGAACCCTGGCCCGCCCCTCATCGAGGCCCCGGGGCCCTAGTTCTTCCCTGGCACTCTGCCTCTGCCGGGGTGGGAGACGCGCTGGCAAGTGTGGTCCACGGGAAAAGGAACGGACCTCTGGGTGGCGGGCAGAGCTTCCAGTTCCACGGACAGGACCCCAGGGACTCTGTGAAGCGGGGCCTGATATGTCCGGGGTGGGGCCCGTTGCCCCGAGGGAGGCTTCTGGTGGGGCTGCCTGCCCTCTGCCTGCCGGGTCCCGCGTCTTGGCCCGAAACCGGCCAGCGGCGGCTCTGACAAATGCCATCTCCTGGGGGCCTCCCCCCTGTTCCTCCATCCGTAAGGGGCGACCCCCTTACGGATGGAGGAACAGGGGGATCTTCGCAGTGGGGCGGTCGGGACGGAGGGGTCTGCGCGTCTCCAGCCACTTAGCCCAGTGACCCGCAGCCCGGCCCCAGAGTTCCAAGCTCCATGGAGGCAGGGGGCCTCTTATCACGGGAAGCAGGTGTCTCGCGGGGCTCCAGGGACGGCGTGGGCACTCTCTAGGCGAGAGAGGGTGCCCGTGCCCCGAGAGAGCCCCGGCGAGAGCCCGAGGCCTGGCCGCAGAGGCTGCCGTTGCCTCCCCCGGGCTCCTACCATGGGGCCTGGCCCTGCTCTCCCCGAGGCCCTGGTTCGCCGCAGGTGAATGCCTCTTGCGGACGCCAAGGACAGGAGGCCGCCGATTCCCTCACAGAGGTGGGGGTTCGAGCTCTGGGGGACTGAGGTCGCAGCGGTCTCACTCCATTTTTGTGTGCTTCTGCACAGACTGGAGGGTTGAAGCGGCTGGGCCCAAGTCTGCCGCCTTGTGGCAGGGTGGGGGCGTTGCAGGCGAAGCAAGGCTCTTAGCCTCCCAGGCGGGGCACAGGCCAGACTCCCCACAGGAGAACAGGTCCGTGGACGAGGGTCCCGCCCGCCCGCCCGCCCGCCGGGACCCGCTCCACCTGGCGCGGAACCGTGGCCGGCCCCTCTTCCCGGCCCCAGGTCCCTAGTTCTTCCCTGGCACTCTGCCTCTGCGGGGGTGGGAGAGCTGCTGGGAAGTGTGGTCCACGGGAAAACGCACGGTCCTCTGGATGGCAGGGAGGGCTTCCGTTAACTCTGACACCAGCCCAGGGACCCTGTGAACCTGGCCTGATATCTCAAGGGGGGGCGGGGGGGGGGCACGTTGCCCGGAGGGATGCTTGCGGTGGGGGGGCCTGCTTGCGCCTGCGCGGCCCCGCCTCTTGGCCCGTAAACTACCCGGCCGCGGCTCGGACAAAAGCCATCTCCTGGGCGCCTCCCCCCTGTTCTTCCATCCGTAAAGGGGGACCCCTTTACGGATGGAAGAACAGGGGGATCTTCGCAGTGGCGGGGACGGGACGGAGGGGTCTGCGGGTTTGCCGCCACGTAGGCCAGTTGCTCGCACCCCGGCCCCCTGTGTCCGTGCTCCATGGAGGAGGTGGGCCGCTTATGGCGGGATGCAGGCGTCCTGCGGGGCTCAAGGGACGGCGTGGGCACTCCCCGGGCGAGAGAGGGCACCCGGGACCCGAGAGAGCACCCGGGAAAATGCCCCGCCCTGGCCCCCGTGGCTCCAGTGGCCTCCCTAGGCTCCTGCCGTGGGGCCTGGTCCCGCCCACCTGGGCCCAGGTTCTCCGCAGGTGAATGCCTTTTGCGGACAGCAAGGACCACAGGCCGCGGATGCCTTCACGGGGAGGGGGGTTCGAGCTCTGTGGGACCCGGGTCCCAGCGGACACAGTCCCTTCTCGCGAAGTCCAGCCCAGACTTTAGAGAGTAGAAGCGTCTCGGTGCAGGTTTGCCGCCTCGGGGCAGGGTGGGGCCGTTTGAGCCAAGAAAGACTCTCAGCCCCCCAGGCAGGTCTCAGGCCCGAGTCCCCCCGGGAGACGGGGTCCCTGGGCGTGGGTCCGGCCCGCCCGGGCCCCTGCCCACCAGGCGCGGAACCCTGGCCCGCCCCTCATCGAGGCCCCGGGGCCCTAGTTCTTCCCTGGCACTCTGCCTCTGCCGGGGTGGGAGACGCGCTGGCAAGTGTGGTCCACGGGAAAAGGAACGGACCTCTGGGTGGCGGGCAGAGCTTCCAGTTCCACGGACAGGACCCCAGGGACTCTGTGAAGCGGGCCTGATATGTCCGGGGTGGGGCCCGTTGCCCCGAGGGAGGCTTCTGGTGGGGCTGCCTGCCCTCTGCCTGCCGGGTCCCGCGTCTTGGCCCGAAACCGGCCAGCGGCGGCTCTGACAAATGCCATCTCCTGGGGGCCTCCCCCCTGTTCCTCCATCCGTAAGGGGCGACCCCCTTACGGATGGAGGAACAGGGGGATCTTCGCAGTGGGGCGGTCGGGACGGAGGGGTCTGCGCGTCTCCAGCCACTTAGCCCAGTGACCCGCAGCCCGGCCCCAGAGTTCCAAGCTCCATGGAGGCAGGGGGCCTCTTATCACGGGAAGCAGGTGTCTCGCGGGGCTCCAGGGACGGCGTGGGCACTCTCTAGGCGAGAGAGGGTGCCCGTGCCCCGAGAGAGCCCCGGCGAGAGCCCGAGGCCTGGCCGCAGAGGCTGCCGTTGCCTCCCCCGGGCTCCTACCATGGGGCCTGGCCCTGCTCTCCCGAGGCCCTGGTTCGCCGCAGGTGAATGCCTTTTGCGGACGCCAAGGACAGGAGGCCGCCGATTCCCTCACAGAGGTGGGGGTTCGAGCTCTGGGGGACTGAGGTCGCAGCGGTCTCACTCCATTTTTGGGTGCTTCTGCACAGACTGGAGGGTTGAAGCGGCTGGGCCCAAGTCTGCCGCCTTGTGGCAGGGTGGGGGCGTTGCAGGCGAAGCAAGGCTCTTAGCCTCCCAGGCGGGGCACAGGCCAGACTCCCCACAGGAGAACAGGTCCGTGGACGAGGGTCCCGCCCGCCCGCCCGCCCGCCGGGACCCGCTCCACCTGGCGCGGAACCGTGGCCGGCCCCTCTTCCCGGCCCCAGGTCCCTAGTTCTTCCCTGGCACTCTGCCTCTGCGGGGGTGGGAGAGCTGCTGGGAAGTGTGGTCCACGGGAAAACGCACGGTCCTCTGGATGGCAGGGAGGGCTTCCGTTAACTCTGACACCAGCCCAGGGACCCTGTGAACCTGGCCTGATATCTCAAGGGGGGGCGGGGGGGGGCACGTTGCCCGGAGGGATGCTTGCGGTGGGGGGGCCTGCTTGCGCCTGCGCGGCCCCGCCTCTTGGCCCGTAAACCACCCGGCCGCGGCTCGGACAAAAGCCATCTCCTGGGCGCCTCCCCCCTGTTCTTCCATCCGTAAAGGGGGACCCCTTTACGGATGGAAGAACAGGGGGATCTTCGCAGTGGCGGGGACGGGACGGAGGGGTCTGCGGGTTTGCCGCCACGTAGGCCAGTTGCTCGCACCCCGGCCCCCTGTGTCCGTGCTCCATGGAGGAGGTGGGCCGCTTATGGCGGGATGCAGGCGTCCTGCGGGGCTCAAGGGACGGCGTGGGCGCTCCCCGGGCGAGAGAGGGCACCCGGGACCCGAGAGAGCACCCGGGAAAATGCCCCGCCCTGGCCCCCGTGGCTCCAGTGGCCTCCCTAGGCTCCTGCCGTGGGGCCTGGTCCCGCCCACCTGGGCCCAGGTTCTCCTCAGGTGAATGCCTTTTGCGGACAGCAAGGACCACAGGCCGCGGATGCCTTCACGGGGAGGGGGGTTCGAGCTCTGTGGGACCCGGGTCCCAGCGGACACAGTCCCTTCTCGCGAAGTCCAGCCCAGACTTTAGAGAGTAGAAGCGTCTCGGTGCAGGTTTGCCGCCTCGGGGCAGGGTGGGGCCGTTTGAGCCAAGAAAGACTCTCAGCCCCCCAGGCAGGTCTCAGGCCCGAGTCCCCCCGGGAGACGGGGTCCCTGGGCGTGGGTCCGGCCCGCCCGGGCCCCTGCCCACCAGGCGCGGAACCCTGGCCCGCCCCTCATCGAGGCCCCGGGGCCCTAGTTCTTCCCTGGCACTCTGCCTCTGCCGGGGTGGGAGACGCGCTGGCAAGTGTGGTCCACGGGAAAAGGAACGGACCTCTGGGTGGCGGGCAGAGCTTCCAGTTCCACGGACAGGACCCCAGGGACTCTGTGAAGCGGGCCTGATATGTCCGGGGTGGGGCCCGTTGCCCCGAGGGAGGCTTCTGGTGGGGCTGCCTGCCCTCTGCCTGCCGGGTCCCGCGTCTTGGCCCGAAACCGGCCAGCGGCGGCTCTGACAAATGCCATCTCCTGGGGGCCTCCCCCCTGTTCCTCCATCCGTAAGGGGCGACCCCCTTACGGATGGAGGAACAGGGGGATCTTCGCAGTGGGGCGGTCGGGACGGAGGGGTCTGCGCGTCTCCAGCCACTTAGCCCAGTGACCCGCAGCCCGGCCCCAGAGTTCCAAGCTCCATGGAGGCAGGGGGCCTCTTATCACGGGAAGCAGGTGTCTCGCGGGGCTCCAGGGACGGCGTGGGCACTCTCTAGGCGAGAGAGGGTGCCCGTGCCCCGAGAGAGCCCCGGCGAGAGCCCGAGGCCTGGCCGCAGAGGCTGCCGTTGCCTCCCCCGGGCTCCTACCATGGGGCCTGGCCCTGCTCTCCCGAGGCCCTGGTTCGCCGCAGGTGAATGCCTTTTGCGGACGCCAAGGACAGGAGGCCGCCGATTCCCTCACAGAGGTGGGGGTTCGAGCTCTGGGGGACTGAGGTCGCAGCGGTCTCACTCCATTTTTGGGTGCTTCTGCACAGACTGGAGGGTTGAAGCGGCTGGGCCCAAGTCTGCCGCCTTGTGGCAGGGTGGGGGCGTTGCAGGCGAAGCAAGGCTCTTAGCCTCCCAGGCGGGGCACAGGCCAGACTCCCCACAGGAGAACAGGTCCGTGGACGAGGGTCCCGCCCGCCCGCCCGCCCGCCGGGACCCGCTCCACCTGGCGCGGAACCGTGGCCGGCCCCTCTTCCCGGCCCCAGGTCCCTAGTTCTTCCCTGGCACTCTGCCTCTGCGGGGGTGGGAGAGCTGCTGGGAAGTGTGGTCCACGGGAAAACGCACGGTCCTCTGGATGGCAGGGAGGGCTTCCGTTAACTCTGACACCAGCCCAGGGACCCTGTGAACCTGGCCTGATATCTCAAGGGGGGGCGGGGGGGGGCACGTTGCCCGGAGGGATGCTTGCGGTGGGGGGGCCTGCTTGCGCCTGCGCGGCCCCGCCTCTTGGCCCGTAAACCACCCGGCCGCGGCTCGGACAAAAGCCATCTCCTGGGCGCCTCCCCCCTGTTCTTCCATCCGTAAAGGGGGACCCCTTTACGGATGGAAGAACAGGGGGATCTTCGCAGTGGCGGGGACGGGACGGAGGGGTCTGCGGGTTTGCCGCCACGTAGGCCAGTTGCTCGCACCCCGGCCCCCTGTGTCCGTGCTCCATGGAGGAGGTGGGCCGCTTATGGCGGGATGCAGGCGTCCTGCGGGGCTCAAGGGACGGCGTGGGCGCTCCCCGGGCGAGAGAGGGCACCCGGGACCCGAGAGAGCACCCGGGAAAATGCCCCGCCCTGGCCCCCGTGGCTCCAGTGGCCTCCCTAGGCTCCTGCCGTGGGGCCTGGTCCCGCCCACCTGGGCCCAGGTTCTCCTCAGGTGAATGCCTTTTGCGGACAGCAAGGACCACAGGCCGCGGATGCCTTCACGGGGAGGGGGGTTCGAGCTCTGTGGGACCCGGGTCCCAGCGGACACAGTCCCTTCTCGCGAAGTCCAGCCCAGACTTTAGAGAGTAGAAGCGTCTCGGTGCAGGTTTGCCGCCTCGGGGCAGGGTGGGGCCGTTTGAGCCAAGAAAGACTCTCAGCCCCCCAGGCAGGTCTCAGGCCCGAGTCCCCCCGGGAGACGGGGTCCCTGGGCGTGGGTCCGGCCCGCCCGGGCCCCTGCCCACCAGGCGCGGAACCCTGGCCCGCCCCTCATCGAGGCCCCGGGGCCCTAGTTCTTCCCTGGCACTCTGCCTCTGCCGGGGTGGGAGACGCGCTGGCAAGTGTGGTCCACGGGAAAAGGAACGGACCTCTGGGTGGCGGGCAGAGCTTCCAGTTCCACGGACAGGACCCCAGGGACTCTGTGAAGCGGGCCTGATATGTCCGGGGTGGGGCCCGTTGCCCCGAGGGAGGCTTCTGGTGGGGCTGCCTGCCCTCTGCCTGCCGGGTCCCGCGTCTTGGCCCGAAACCGGCCAGCGGCGGCTCTGACAAATGCCATCTCCTGGGGAACTCCCCCCTGTTCCTCCATCCGTAAGGGGCGACCCCCTTACGGATGGAGGAACAGGGGGATCTTCGCAGTGGGGCGGTCGGGACGGAGGGGTCTGCGCGTCTCCAGCCACTTAGCCCAGTGACCCGCAGCCCGGCCCCAGAGTTCCAAGCTCCATGGAGGCAGGGGGCCTCTTATCACGGGAAGCAGGTGTCTCGCGGGGCTCCAGGGACGGCGTGGGCACTCTCTAGGCGAGAGAGGGTGCCCGTGCCCCGAGAGAGCCCCGGCGAGAGCCCGAGGCCTGGCCGCAGAGGCTGCCGTTGCCTCCCCCGGGCTCCTACCATGGGGCCTGGCCCTGCTCTCCCGAGGCCCTGGTTCGCCGCAGGTGAATGCCTTTTGCGGAGGCCAAGGACAGGAGGCCGCCGATTCCCTCACAGAGGTGGGGGTTCGAGCTCTGGGGGACTGAGGTCGCAGCGGTCTCACTCCATTTTTGGGTGCTTCTGCACAGACTGGAGGGTTGAAGCGGCTGGGCCCAAGTCTGCCGCCTTGTGGCAGGGTGGGGGCGTTGCAGGCGAAGCAAGGCTCTTAGCCTCCCAGGCGGGGCACAGGCCAGACTCCCCACAGGAGAACAGGTCCGTGGACGAGGGTCCCGCCCGCCCGCCCGCCCGCCGGGACCCGCTCCACCTGGCGCGGAACCGTGGCCGGCCCCTCTTCCCGGCCCCAGGTCCCTAGTTCTTCCCTGGCACTCTGCCTCTGCGGGGGTGGGAGAGCTGCTGGGAAGTGTGGTCCACGGGAAAACGCACGGTCCTCTGGATGGCAGGGAGGGCTTCCGTTAACTCTGACACCAGCCCAGGGACCCTGTGAACCTGGCCTGATATCTCAAGGGGGGGCGGGGGGGGGCACGTTGCCCGGAGGGATGCTTGCGGTGGGGGGGCCTGCTTGCGCCTGCGCGGCCCCGCCTCTTGGCCCGTAAACCACCCGGCCGCGGCTCGGACAAAAGCCATCTCCTGGGCGCCTCCCCCCTGTTCTTCCATCCGTAAAGGGGGACCCCTTTACGGATGGAAGAACAGGGGGATCTTCGCAGTGGCGGGGACGGGACGGAGGGGTCTGCGGGTTTGCCGCCACGTAGGCCAGTTGCTCGCACCCCGGCCCCCTGTGTCCGTGCTCCATGGAGGAGGTGGGCCGCTTATGGCGGGATGCAGGCGTCCTGCGGGGCTCAAGGGACGGCGTGGGCACTCCCCGGGCGAGAGAGGGCACCCGGGACCCGAGAGAGCACCCGGGAAAATGCCCCGCCCTGGCCCCCGTGGCTCCAGTGGCCTCCCTAGGCTCCTGCCGTGGGGCCTGGTCCCGCCCACCTGGGCCCAGGTTCTCCGCAGGTGAATGCCTTTTGCGGACAGCAAGGACCACAGGCCGCGGATGCCTTCACGGGGAGGGGGGTTCGAGCTCTGTGGGACCCGGGTCCCAGCGGACACAGTCCCTTCTCGCGAAGTCCAGCCCAGACTTTAGAGAGTAGAAGCGTCTCGGTGCAGGTTTGCCGCCTCGGGGCAGGGTGGGGCCGTTTGAGCCAAGAAAGACTCTCAGCCCCCCAGGCAGGTCTCAGGCCCGAGTCCCCCCGGGAGACGGGGTCCCTGGGCGTGGGTCCGGCCCGCCCGGGCCCCTGCCCACCAGGCGCGGAACCCTGGCCCGCCCCTCATCGAGGCCCCGGGGCCCTAGTTCTTCCCTGGCACTCTGCCTCTGCCGGGGTGGGAGACGCGCTGGCAAGTGTGGTCCACGGGAAAAGGAACGGACCTCTGGGTGGCGGGCAGAGCTTCCAGTTCCACGGACAGGACCCCAGGGACTCTGTGAAGCGGGCCTGATATGTCCGGGGTGGGGCCCGTTGCCCCGAGGGAGGCTTCTGGTGGGGCTGCCTGCCCTCTGCCTGCCGGGTCCCGCGTCTTGGCCCGAAACCGGCCAGCGGCGGCTCTGACAAATGCCATCTCCTGGGGGCCTCCCCCCTGTTCCTCCATCCGTAAGGGGCGACCCCCTTACGGATGGAGGAACAGGGGGATCTTCGCAGTGGGGCGGTCGGGACGGAGGGGTCTGCGCGTCTCCAGCCACTTAGCCCAGTGACCCGCAGCCCGGCCCCAGAGTTCCAAGCTCCATGGAGGCAGGGGGCCTCTTATCACGGGAAGCAGGTGTCTCGCGGGGCTCCAGGGACGGCGTGGGCACTCTCTACGCGAGAGAGGGTGCCCGTGCCCCGAGAGAGCCCCGGCGAGAGCCCGAGGCCTGGCCGCAGAGGCTGCCGTTGCCTCCCCCGGGCTCCTACCATGGGGCCTGGCCCTGCTCTCCCGAGGCCCTGGTTCGCCGCAGGTGAATGCCTCTTGCGGACGCCAAGGACAGGAGGCCGCCGATTCCCTCACAGAGGTGGGGGTTCGAGCTCTGGGGGACTGAGGTCGCAGCGGTCTCACTCCATTTTTGGGTGCTTCTGCACAGACTGGAGGGTTGAAGCGGCTGGGCCCAAGTCTGCCGCCTTGTGGCAGGGTGGGGGCGTTGCAGGCGAAGCAAGGCTCTTAGCCTCCCAGGCGGGGCACAGGCCAGACTCCCCACAGGAGAACAGGTCCGTGGACGAGGGTCCCGCCCGCCCGCCCGCCCGCCGGGACCCGCTCCACCTGGCGCGGAACCGTGGCCGGCCCCTCTTCCCGGCCCCAGGTCCCTAGTTCTTCCCTGGCACTCTGCCTCTGCGGGGGTGGGAGAGCTGCTGGGAAGTGTGGTCCACGGGAAAACGCACGGTCCTCTGGATGGCAGGGAGGGCTTCCGTTAACTCTGACACCAGCCCAGGGACCCTGTGAACCTGGCCTGATATCTCAAGGGGGGGCGGGGGGGGGGCACGTTGCCCGGAGGGATGCTTGCGGTGGGGGGGCCTGCTTGCGCCTGCGCGGCCCCGCCTCTTGGCCCGTAAACCACCCGGCCGCGGCTCGGACAAAAGCCATCTCCTGGGCGCCTCCCCCCTGTTCTTCCATCCGTAAAGGGGGACCCCTTTACGGATGGAAGAACAGGGGGATCTTCGCAGTGGCGGGGACGGGACGGAGGGGTCTGCGGGTTTGCCGCCACGTAGGCCAGTTGCTCGCACCCCGGCCCCCTGTGTCCGTGCTCCATGGAGGAGGTGGGACGCTTATGGCGGGATGCAGGCGTCCTGCGGGGCTCAAGGGACGGCGTGGGCGCTCCCCGGGCGAGAGAGGGCACCCGGGACCCGAGAGAGCACCCGGGAAAATGCCCCGCCCTGGCCCCCGTGGCTCCAGTGGCCTCCCTAGGCTCCTGCCGTGGGGCCTGGTCCCGCCCACCTGGGCCCAGGTTCTCCGCAGGTGAATGCCTTTTGCGGACAGCAAGGACCACAGGCCGCGGATGCCTTCACGGGGAGGGGGGTTCGAGCTCTGTGGGACCCGGGTCCCAGCGGACACAGTCCCTTCTCGCGAAGTCCAGCCCAGACTTTAGAGAGTAGAAGCGTCTCGGTGCAGGTTTGCCGCCTCGGGGCAGGGTGGGGCCGTTTGAGCCAAGAAAGACTCTCAGCCCCCCAGGCAGGTCTCAGGCCCGAGTCCCCCCGGGAGACGGGGTCCCTGGGCGTGGGTCCGGCCCGCCCGGGCCCCTGCCCACCAGGCGCGGAACCCTGGCCCGCCCCTCATCGAGGCCCCGGGGCCCTAGTTCTTCCCTGGCACTCTGCCTCTGCCGGGGTGGGAGACGCGCTGGCAAGTGTGGTCCACGGGAAAAGGAACGGACCTCTGGGTGGCGGGCAGAGCTTCCAGTTCCACGGACAGGACCCCAGGGACTCTGTGAAGCGGGCCTGATATGTCCGGGGTGGGGCCCGTTGCCCCGAGGGAGGCTTCTGGTGGGGCTGCCTGCCCTCTGCCTGCCGGGTCCCGCGTCTTGGCCCGAAACCGGCCAGCGGCGGCTCTGACAAATGCCATCTCCTGGGGGCCTCCCCCCTGTTCCTCCATCCGTAAGGGGCGACCCCCTTACGGATGGAGGAACAGGGGGATCTTCGCAGTGGGGCGGTCGGGACGGAGGGGTCTGCGCGTCTCCAGCCACTTAGCCCAGTGACCCGCAGCCCGGCCCCAGAGTTCCAAGCTCCATGGAGGCAGGGGGCCTCTTATCACGGGAAGCAGGTGTCTCGCGGGGCTCCAGGGACGGCGTGGGCACTCTCTAGGCGAGAGAGGGTGCCCGTGCCCCGAGAGAGCCCCGGCGAGAGCCCGAGGCCTGGCCGCAGAGGCTGCCGTTGCCTCCCCCGGGCTCCTACCATGGGGCCTGGCCCTGCTCTCCCGAGGCCCTGGTTCGCCGCAGGTGAATGCCTTTTGCGGACGCCAAGGACAGGAGGCCGCCGATTCCCTCACAGAGGTGGGGGTTCGAGCTCTGGGGGACTGAGGTCGCAGCGGTCTCACTCCATTTTTGGGTGCTTCTGCACAGACTGGAGGGTTGAAGCGGCTGGGCCCAAGTCTGCCGCCTTGTGGCAGGGTGGGGGCGTTGCAGGCGAAGCAAGGCTCTTAGCCTCCCAGGCGGGGCACAGGCCAGACTCCCCACAGGAGAACAGGTCCGTGGACGAGGGTCCCGCCCGCCCGCCCGCCCGCCGGGACCCGCTCCACCTGGCGCGGAACCGTGGCCGGCCCCTCTTCCCGGCCCCAGGTCCCTAGTTCTTCCCTGGCACTCTGCCTCTGCGGGGGTGGGAGAGCTGCTGGGAAGTGTGGTCCACGGGAAAACGCACGGTCCTCTGGATGGCAGGGAGGGCTTCCGTTAACTCTGACACCAGCCCAGGGACCCTGTGAACCTGGCCTGATATCTCAAGGGGGGGCGGGGGGGGCACGTTGCCCGGAGGGATGCTTGCGGTGGGGGGGCCTGCTTGCGCCTGCGCGGCCCCGCCTCTTGGCCCGTAAACCACCCGGCCGCGGCTCGGACAAAAGCCATCTCCTGGGCGCCTCCCCCCTGTTCTTCCATCCGTAAAGGGGGACCCCTTTACGGATGGAAGAACAGGGGGATCTTCGCAGTGGCGGGGACGGGACGGAGGGGTCTGCGGGTTTGCCGCCACGTAGGCCAGTTGCTCGCACCCCGGCCCCCTGTGTCCGTGCTCCATGGAGGAGGTGGGCCGCTTATGGCGGGATGCAGGCGTCCTGCGGGGCTCAAGGGACGGCGTGGGCACTCCCCGGGCGAGAGAGGGCACCCGGGACCCGAGAGAGCACCCGGGATAATGCCCCGCCCTGGCCCCCGTGGCTCCAGTGGCCTCCCTAGGCTCCTGCCGTGGGGCCTGGTCCCGCCCACCTGGGCCCAGGTTCTCCGCAGGTGAATGCCTTTTGCGGACAGCAAGGACCACAGGCCGCGGATGCCTTCACGGGGAGGGGGGTTCGAGCTCTGTGGGACCCGGGTCCCAGCGGACACAGTCCCTTCTCGCGAAGTCCAGCCCAGACTTTAGAGAGTAGAAGCGTCTTGGTGCAGCTTTGCCGCCTCGGGGCAGGGTGGGGCCGTTTGAGCCAAGAAAGACTCTCAGCCCCCCAGGCAGGTCTCAGGCCCGAGTCCCCCCGGGAGACGGGGTCCCTGGGCGTGGGTCCGGCCCGCCCGGGCCCCTGCCCACCAGGCGCGGAACCCTGGCCCGCCCCTCATCGAGGCCCCGGGGCCCTAGTTCTTCCCTGGCACTCTGCCTCTGCCGGGGTGGGAGACGCGCTGGCAAGTGTGGTCCACGGGAAAAGGAACGGACCTCTGGGTGGCGGGCAGAGCTTCCAGTTCCACGGACAGGACCCCAGGGACTCTGTGAAGCGGGCCTGATATGTCCGGGGTGGGGCCCGTTGCCCCGAGGGAGGCTTCTGGTGGGGCTGCCTGCCCTCTGCCTGCCGGGTCCCGCGTCTTGGCCCGAAACCGGCCAGCGGCGGCTCTGACAAATGCCATCTCCTGGGGGCCTCCCCCCTGTTCCTCCATCCGTAAGGGGCGACCCCCTTACGGATGGAGGAACAGGGGGATCTTCGCAGTGGGGCGGTCGGGACGGAGGGGTCTGCGCGTCTCCAGCCACTTAGCCCAGTGACCCGCAGCCCGGCCCCAGAGTTCCAAGCTCCATGGAGGCAGGGGGCCTCTTATCACGGGAAGCAGGTGTCTCGCGGGGCTCCAGGGACGGCATGGGCACTCTCTAGGCGAGAGAGGGTGCCCGTGCCCCGAGAGAGCCCCGGCGAGAGCCCGAGGCCTGGCCGCAGAGGCTGCCGTTGCCTCCCCCGGGCTCCTACCATGGGGCCTGGCCCTGCTCTCCCGAGGCCCTGGTTCGCCGCAGGTGAATGCCTTTTGCGGAGGCCAAGGACAGGAGGCCGCCGATTCCCTCACAGAGGTGGGGGTTCGAGCTCTGGGGGACTGAGGTCGCAGCGGTCTCACTCCATTTTTGGGTGCTTCTGCACAGACTGGAGGGTTGAAGCGGCTGGGCCCAAGTCTGCCGCCTTGTGGCAGGGTGGGGGCGTTGCAGGCGAAGCAAGGCTCTTAGCCTCCCAGGCGGGGCACAGGCCAGACTCCCCACAGGAGAACAGGTCCGTGGACGAGGGTCCCGCCCGCCCGCCCGCCCGCCGGGACCCGCTCCACCTGGCGCGGAACCGTGGCCGGCCCCTCTTCCCGGCCCCAGGTCCCTAGTTCTTCCCTGGCACTCTGCCTCTGCGGGGGTGGGAGAGCTGCTGGGAAGTGTGGTCCACGGGAAAACGCACGGTCCTCTGGATGGCAGGGAGGGCTTCCGTTAACTCTGACACCAGCCCAGGGACCCTGTGAACCTGGCCTGATATCTCAAGGGGGGGCGGGGGGGGGCACGTTGCCCGGAGGGATGCTTGCGGTGGGGGGGCCTGCTTGCGCCTGCGCGGCCCCGCCTCTTGGCCCGTAAACCACCCGGCCGCGGCTCGGACAAAAGCCATCTCCTGGGCGCCTCCCCCCTGTTCTTCCATCCGTAAAGGGGGACCCCTTTACGGATGGAAGAACAGGGGGATCTTCGCAGTGGCGGGGACGGGACGGAGGGGTCTGCGGGTTTGCCGCCACGTAGGCCAGTTGCTCGCACCCCGGCCCCCTGTGTCCGTGCTCCATGGAGGAGGTGGGCCGCTTATGGCGGGATGCAGGCGTCCTGCGGGGCTCAAGGGACGGCGTGGGCACTCCCCGGGCGAGAGAGGGCACCCGGGACCCGAGAGAGCACCCGGGAAAATGCCCCGCCCTGGCCCCCGTGGCTCCAGTGGCCTCCCTAGGCTCCTGCCGTGGGGCCTGGTCCCGCCCACCTGGGCCCAGGTTCTCCGCAGGTGAATGCCTTTTGCGGACAGCAAGGACCACAGGCCGCGGATGCCTTCACGGGGAGGGGGGTTCGAGCTCTGTGGGACCCGGGTCCCAGCGGACACAGTCCCTTCTCGCGAAGTCCAGCCCAGACTTTAGAGAGTAGAAGCGTCTCGGTGCAGGTTTGCCGCCTCGGGGCAGGGTGGGGCCGTTTGAGCCAAGAAAGACTCTCAGCCCCCCAGGCAGGTCTCAGGCCCGAGTCCCCCCGGGAGACGGGGTCCCTGGGCGTGGGTCCGGCCCGCCCGGGCCCCTGCCCACCAGGCGCGGAACCCTGGCCCGCCCCTCATCGAGGCCCCGGGGCCCTAGTTCTTCCCTGGCACTCTGCCTCTGCCGGGGTGGGAGACGCGCTGGCAAGTGTGGTCCACGGGAAAAGGAACGGACCTCTGGGTGGCGGGCAGAGCTTCCAGTTCCACGGACAGGACCCCAGGGACTCTGTGAAGCGGGCCTGATATGTCCGGGGTGGGGCCCGTTGCCCCGAGGGAGGCTTCTGGTGGGGCTGCCTGCCCTCTGCCTGCCGGGTCCCGCGTCTTGGCCCGAAACCGGCCAGCGGCGGCTCTGACAAATGCCATCTCCTGGGGAACTCCCCCCTGTTCCTCCATCCGTAAGGGGCGACCCCCTTACGGATGGAGGAACAGGGGGATCTTCGCAGTGGGGCGGTCGGGACGGAGGGGTCTGCGCGTCTCCAGCCACTTAGCCCAGTGACCCGCAGCCCGGCCCCAGAGTTCCAAGCTCCATGGAGGCAGGGGGCCTCTTGTCACGGGAAGCAGGTGTCTCGCGGGGCTCCAGGGACGGCGTGGGCACTCTCTAGGCGAGAGAGGGTGCCCGTGCCCCGAGAGAGCCCCGGCGAGAGCCCGAGGCCTGGCCGCAGAGGCTGCCGTTGCCTCCCCCGGGCTCCTACCATGGGGCCTGGCCCTGCTCTCCCGAGGCCCTGGTTCGCCGCAGGTGAATGCCTTTTGCGGACGCCAAGGACAGGAGGCCGCCGATTCCCTCACAGAGGTGGGGGTTCGAGCTCTGGGGGACTGAGGTCGCAGCGGTCTCACTCCATTTTTGTGTGCTTCTGCACAGACTGGAGGGTTGAAGCGGCTGGGCCCAAGTCTGCCGCCTTGTGGCAGGGTGGGGGCGTTGCAGGCGAAGCAAGGCTCTTAGCCTCCCAGGCGGGGCACAGGCCAGACTCCCCACAGGAGAACAGGTCCGTGGACGAGGGTCCCGCCCGCCCGCCCGCCCGCCGGGACCCGCTCCACCTGGCGCGGAACCGTGGCCGGCCCCTCTTCCCGGCCCCAGGTCCCTAGTTCTTCCCTGGCACTCTGCCTCTGCGGGGGTGGGAGAGCTGCTGGGAAGTGTGGTCCACGGGAAAACGCACGGTCCTCTGGATGGCAGGGAGGGCTTCCGTTAACTCTGACACCAGCCCAGGGACCCTGTGAACCTGGCCTGATATCTCAAGGGGGGGCGGGGGGGGGGCACGTTGCCCGGAGGGATGCTTGCGGTGGTGGGGCCTGCTTGCGCCTGCGCGGCCCCGCCTCTTGGCCCGTAAACCACCCGGCCGCGGCTCGGACAAAAGCCATCTCCTGGGCGCCTCCCCCCTGTTCTTCCATCCGTAAAGGGGGACCCCTTTACGGATGGAAGAACAGGGGGATCTTCGCAGTGGCGGGGACGGGACGGAGGGGTCTGCGGGTTTGCCGCCACGTAGGCCAGTTGCTCGCACCCCGGCCCCCTGTGTCCGTGCTCCATGGAGGAGGTGGGCCGCTTATGGCGGGATGCAGGCGTCCTGCGGGGCTCAAGGGACGGCGTGGGCACTCCCCGGGCGAGAGAGGGCACCCGGGACCCGAGAGAGCACCCGGGAAAATGCCCCGCCCTGGCCCCCGTGGCTCCAGTGGCCTCCCTAGGCTCCTGCCGTGGGGCCTGGTCCCGCCCACCTGGGCCCAGGTTCTCCGCAGGTGAATGCCTTTTGCGGACAGCAAGGACCACAGGCCGCGGATGCCTTCACGGGGAGGGGGGTTCGAGCTCTGTGGGACCCGGGTCCCAGCGGACACAGTCCCTTCTCGCGAAGTCCAGCCCAGACTTTAGAGAGTAGAAGCGTCTCGGTGCAGGTTTGCCGCCTCGGGGCAGGGTGGGGCCGTTTGAGCCAAGAAAGACTCTCAGCCCCCCAGGCAGGTCTCAGGCCCGAGTCCCCCCGGGAGACGGGGTCCCTGGGCGTGGGTCCGGCCCGCCCGGGCCCCTGCCCACCAGGCGCGGAACCCTGGCCCGCCCCTCATCGAGGCCCCGGGGCCCTAGTTCTTCCCTGGCACTCTGCCTCTGCCGGGGTGGGAGACGCGCTGGCAAGTGTGGTCCACGGGAAAAGGAACGGACCTCTGGGTGGCGGGCAGAGCTTCCAGTTCCACGGACAGGACCCCAGGGACTCTGTGAAGCGGGCCTGATATGTCCGGGGTGGGGCCCGTTGCCCCGAGGGAGGCTTCTGGTGGGGCTGCCTGCCCTCTGCCTGCCGGGTCCCGCGTCTTGGCCCGAAACCGGCCAGCGGCGGCTCTGACAAATGCCATCTCCTGGGGGCCTCCCCCCTGTTCCTCCATCCGTAAGGGGCGACCCCCTTACGGATGGAGGAACAGGGGGATCTTCGCAGTGGGGCGGTCGGGACGGAGGGGTCTGCGCGTCTCCAGCCACTTAGCCCAGTGACCCGCAGCCCGGCCCCAGAGTTCCAAGCTCCATGGAGGCAGGGGGCCTCTTATCACGGGAAGCAGGTGTCTCGCGGGGCTCCAGGGACGGCGTGGGCACTCTCTAGGCGAGAGAGGGTGCCCGTGCCCCGAGAGAGCCCCGGCGAGAGCCCGAGGCCTGGCCGCAGAGGCTGCCGTTGCCTCCCCCGGGCTCCTACCATGGGGCCTGGCCCTGCTCTCCCGAGGCCCTGGTTCGCCGCAGGTGAATGCCTTTTGCGGACGCCAAGGACAGGAGGCCGCCGATTCCCTCACAGAGGTGGGGGTTCGAGCTCTGGGGGACTGAGGTCGCAGCGGTCTCACTCCATTTTTGGGTGCTTCTGCACAGACTGGAGGGTTGAAGCGGCTGGGCCCAAGTCTGCCGCCTTGTGGCAGGGTGGGGGCGTTGCAGGCGAAGCAAGGCTCTTAGCCTCCCAGGCGGGGCACAGGCCAGACTCCCCACAGGAGAACAGGTCCGTGGACGAGGGTCCCGCCCGCCCGCCCGCCCGCCGGGACCCGCTCCACCTGGCGCGGAACCGTGGCCGGCCCCTCTTCCCGGCCCCAGGTCCCTAGTTCTTCCCTGGCACTCTGCCTCTGCGGGGGTGGGAGAGCTGCTGGGAAGTGTGGTCCACGGGAAAACGCACGGTCCTCTGGATGGCAGGGAGGGCTTCCGTTAACTCTGACACCAGCCCAGGGACCCTGTGAACCTGGCCTGATATCTCAAGGGGGGGCGGGGGGGGGCACGTTGCCCGGAGGGATGCTTGCGGTGGGGGGGCCTGCTTGCGCCTGCGCGGCCCCGCCTCTTGGCCCGTAAACCACCCGGCCGCGGCTCGGACAAAAGCCATCTCCTGGGCGCCTCCCCCCTGTTCTTCCATCCGTAAAGGGGGACCCCTTTACGGATGGAAGAACAGGGGGATCTTCGCAGTGGCGGGGACGGGACGGAGGGGTCTGCGGGTTTGCCGCCACGTAGGCCAGTTGCTCGCACCCCGGCCCCCTGTGTCCGTGCTCCATGGAGGAGGTGGGCCGCTTATGGCGGGATGCAGGCGTCCTGCGGGGCTCAAGGGACGGCGTGGGCGCTCCCCGGGCGAGAGAGGGCACCCGGGACCCGAGAGAGCACCCGGGAAAATGCCCCGCCCTGGCCCCCGTGGCTCCAGTGGCCTCCCTAGGCTCCTGCCGTGGGGCCTGGTCCCGCCCACCTGGGCCCAGGTTCTCCGCAGGTGAATGCCTTTTGCGGACAGCAAGGACCACAGGCCGCGGATGCCTTCACGGGGAGGGGGGTTCGAGCTCTGTGGGACCCGGGTCCCAGCGGACACAGTCCCTTCTCGCGAAGTCCAGCCCAGACTTTAGAGAGTAGAAGCGTCTCGGTGCAGGTTTGCCGCCTCGGGGCAGGGTGGGGCCGTTTGAGCCAAGAAAGACTCTCAGCCCCCCAGGCAGGTCTCAGGCCCGAGTCCCCCCGGGAGACGGGGTCCCTGGGCGTGGGTCCGGCCCGCCCGGGCCCCTGCCCACCAGGCGCGGAACCCTGGCCCGCCCCTCATCGAGGCCCCGGGGCCCTAGTTCTTCCCTGGCACTCTGCCTCTGCCGGGGTGGGAGACGCGCTGGCAAGTGTGGTCCACGGGAAAAGGAACGGACCTCTGGGTGGCGGGCAGAGCTTCCAGTTCCACGGACAGGACCCCAGGGACTCTGTGAAGCGGGCCTGATATGTCCGGGGTGGGGCCCGTTGCCCCGAGGGAGGCTTCTGGTGGGGCTGCCTGCCCTCTGCCTGCCGGGTCCCGCGTCTTGGCCCGAAACCGGCCAGCGGCGGCTCTGACAAATGCCATCTCCTGGGGGCCTCCCCCCTGTTCCTCCATCCGTAAGGGGCGACCCCCTTACGGATGGAGGAACAGGGGGATCTTCGCAGTGGGGCGGTCGGGACGGAGGGGTCTGCGCGTCTCCAGCCACTTAGCCCAGTGACCCGCAGCCCGGCCCCAGAGTTCCAAGCTCCATGGAGGCAGGGGGCCTCTTATCACGGGAAGCAGGTGTCTCGCGGGGCTCCAGGGACGGCGTGGGCACTCTCTAGGCGAGAGAGGGTGCCCGTGCCCCGAGAGAGCCCCGGCGAGAGCCCGAGGCCTGGCCGCAGAGGCTGCCGTTGCCTCCCCCGGGCTCCTACCATGGGGCCTGGCCCTGCTCTCCCGAGGCCCTGGTTCGCCGCAGGTGAATGCCTTTTGCGGAGGCCAAGGACAGGAGGCCGCCGATTCCCTCACAGAGGTGGGGGTTCGAGCTCTGGGGGACTGAGGTCGCAGCGGTCTCACTCCATTTTTGGGTGCTTCTGCACAGACTGGAGGGTTGAAGCGGCTGGGCCCAAGTCTGCCGCCTTGTGGCAGGGTGGGGGCGTTGCAGGCGAAGCAAGGCTCTTAGCCTCCCAGGCGGGGCACAGGCCAGACTCCCCACAGGAGAACAGGTCCGTGGACGAGGGTCCCGCCCGCCCGCCCGCCCGCCGGGACCCGCTCCACCTGGCGCGGAACCGTGGCCGGCCCCTCTTCCCGGCCCCAGGTCCCTAGTTCTTCCCTGGCACTCTGCCTCTGCGGGGGTGGGAGAGCTGCTGGGAAGTGTGGTCCACGGGAAAACGCACGGTCCTCTGGATGGCAGGGAGGGCTTCCGTTAACTCTGACACCAGCCCAGGGACCCTGTGAACCTGGCCTGATATCTCAAGGGGGGGCGGGGGGGGGGCACGTTGCCCGGAGGGATGCTTGCGGTGGGGGGGCCTGCTTGCGCCTGCGCGGCCCCGCCTCTTGGCCCGTAAACCACCCGGCCGCGGCTCGGACAAAAGCCATCTCCTGGGCGCCTCCCCCCTGTTCTTCCATCCGTAAAGGGGGACCCCTTTACGGATGGAAGAACAGGGGGATCTTCGCAGTGGCGGGGACGGGACGGAGGGGTCTGCGGGTTTGCCGCCACGTAGGCCAGTTGCTCGCACCCCGGCCCCCTGTGTCCGTGCTCCATGGAGGAGGTGGGCCGCTTATGGCGGGATGCAGGCGTCCTGCGGGGCTCAAGGGACGGCGTGGGCACTCCCCGGGCGAGAGAGGGCACCCGGGACCCGAGAGAGCACCCGGGAAAATGCCCCGCCCTGGCCCCCGTGGCTCCAGTGGCCTCCCTAGGCTCCTGCCGTGGGGCCTGGTCCCGCCCACCTGGGCCCAGGTTCTCCGCAGGTGAATGCCTTTTGCGGACAGCAAGGACCACAGGCCGCGGATGCCTTCACGGGGAGGGGGGTTCGAGCTCTGTGGGACCCGGGTCCCAGCGGACACAGTCCCTTCTCGCGAAGTCCAGCCCAGACTTTAGAGAGTAGAAGCGTCTCGGTGCAGGTTTGCCGCCTCGGGGCAGGGTGGGGCCGTTTGAGCCAAGAAAGACTCTCAGCCCCCCAGGCAGGTCTCAGGCCCGAGTCCCCCCGGGAGACGGGGTCCCTGGGCGTGGGTCCGGCCCGCCCGGGCCCCTGCCCACCAGGCGCGGAACCCTGGCCCGCCCCTCATCGAGGCCCCGGGGCCCTAGTTCTTCCCTGGCACTCTGCCTCTGCCGGGGTGGGAGACGCGCTGGCAAGTGTGGTCCACGGGAAAAGGAACGGACCTCTGGGTGGCGGGCAGAGCTTCCAGTTCCACGGACAGGACCCCAGGGACTCTGTGAAGCGGGCCTGATATGTCCGGGGTGGGGCCCGTTGCCCCGAGGGAGGCTTCTGGTGGGGCTGCCTGCCCTCTGCCTGCCGGGTCCCGCGTCTTGGCCCGAAACCGGCCAGCGGCGGCTCTGACAAATGCCATCTCCTGGGGAACTCCCCCCTGTTCCTCCATCCGTAAGGGGCGACCCCCTTACGGATGGAGGAACAGGGGGATCTTCGCAGTGGGGCGGTCGGGACGGAGGGGTCTGCGCGTCTCCAGCCACTTAGCCCAGTGACCCGCAGCCCGGCCCCAGAGTTCCAAGCTCCATGGAGGCAGGGGGCCTCTTATCACGGGAAGCAGGTGTCTCGCGGGGCTCCAGGGACGGCGTGGGCACTCTCTAGGCGAGAGAGGGTGCCCGTGCCCCGAGAGAGCCCCGGCGAGAGCCCGAGGCCTGGCCGCAGAGGCTGCCGTTGCCTCCCCCGGGCTCCTACCATGGGGCCTGGCCCTGCTCTCCCGAGGCCCTGGTTCGCCGCAGGTGAATGCCTCTTGCGGACGCCAAGGACAGGAGGCCGCCGATTCCCTCACAGAGGTGGGGGTTCGAGCTCTGGGGGACTGAGGTCGCAGCGGTCTCACTCCATTTTTGGGTGCTTCTGCACAGACTGGAGGGTTGAAGCGGCTGGGCCCAAGTCTGCCGCCTTGTGGCAGGGTGGGGGCGTTGCAGGCGAAGCAAGGCTCTTAGCCTCCCAGGCGGGGCACAGGCCAGACTCCCCACAGGAGAACAGGTCCGTGGACGAGGGTCCCGCCCCGCCCCGCCCGCCCGCCGGGACCCGCTCCACCTGGCGCGGAACCGTGGCCGGCCCCTCTTCCCGGCCCCAGGTCCCTAGTTCTTCCCTGGCACTCTGCCTCTGCGGGGGTGGGAGAGCTGCTGGGAAGTGTGGTCCACGGGAAAACGCACGGTCCTCTGGATGGCAGGGAGGGCTTCCGTTAACTCTGACACCAGCCCAGGGACCCTGTGAACCTGGCCTGATATCTCAAGGGGGGGCGGGGGGGGGGCACGTTGCCCGGAGGGATGCTTGCGGTGGGGGGGCCTGCTTGCGCCTGCGCGGCCCCGCCTCTTGGCCCGTAAACCACCCGGCCGCGGCTCGGACAAAAGCCATCTCCTGGGCGCCTCCCCCCTGTTCTTCCATCCGTAAAGGGGGACCCCTTTTACGGATGGAAGAACAGGGGGATCTTCGCAAGTGGCGGGGACGGGACGGAGGGGTCTGCGGGTTTGCCGCCACGTAGGCCAGTTGCTCGCACCCCGGCCCCCTGTGTCCGTGCTCCATGGAGGAGGTGGGCCGCTTATGGCGGGATGCAGGCGTCCTGCGGGGCTCAAGGGACGGCGTGGGCGCTCCCCGGGCGAGAGAGGGCACCCGGGACCCGAGAGAGCACCCGGGAAAATGCCCCGCCCTGGCCCCCGTGGCTCCAGTGGCCTCCCTAGGCTCCTGCCGTGGGGCCTGGTCCCGCCCACCTGGGCCCAGGTTCTCCGCAGGTGAATGCCTTTTGCGGACAGCAAGGACCACAGGCCGCGGATGCCTTCACGGGGAGGGGGGTTCGAGCTCTGTGGGACCCGGGTCCCAGCGGACACAGTCCCTTCTCGCGAAGTCCAGCCCAGACTTTAGAGAGTAGAAGCGTCTCGGTGCAGGTTTGCCGCCTCGGGGCAGGGTGGGGCCGTTTGAGCCAAGAAAGACTCTCAGCCCCCCAGGCAGGTCTCAGGCCCGAGTCCCCCCGGGAGACGGGGTCCCTGGGCGTGGGTCCGGCCCGCCCGGGCCCCTGCCCACCAGGCGCGGAACCCTGGCCCGCCCCTCATCGAGGCCCCGGGGCCCTAGTTCTTCCCTGGCACTCTGCCTCTGCCGGGGTGGGAGACGCGCTGGCAAGTGTGGTCCACGGGAAAAGGAACGGACCTCTGGGTGGCGGGCAGAGCTTCCAGTTCCACGGACAGGACCCCAGGGACTCTGTGAAGCGGGCCTGATATGTCCGGGGTGGGGCCCGTTGCCCCGAGGGAGGCTTCTGGTGGGGCTGCCTGCCCTCTGCCTGCCGGGTCCCGCGTCTTGGCCCGAAACCGGCCAGCGGCGGCTCTGACAAATGCCATCTCCTGGGGGCCTCCCCCCTGTTCCTCCATCCGTAAGGGGCGACCCCCTTACGGATGGAGGAACAGGGGGATCTTCGCAGTGGGGCGGTCGGGACGGAGGGGTCTGCGCGTCTCCAGCCACTTAGCCCAGTGACCCGCAGCCCGGCCCCAGAGTTCCAAGCTCCATGGAGGCAGGGGGCCTCTTATCACGGGAAGCAGGTGTCTCGCGGGGCTCCAGGGACGGCGTGGGCACTCTCTAGGCGAGAGAGGGTGCCCGTGCCCCGAGAGAGCCCCGGCGAGAGCCCGAGGCCTGGCCGCAGAGGCTGCCGTTGCCTCCCCCGGGCTCCTACCATGGGGCCTGGCCCTGCTCTCCCGAGGCCCTGGTTCGCCGCAGGTGAATGCCTTTTGCGGAGGCCAAGGACAGGAGGCCGCCGATTCCCTCACAGAGGTGGGGGTTCGAGCTCTGGGGGACTGAGGTCGCAGCGGTCTCACTCCATTTTTGGGTGCTTCTGCACAGACTGGAGGGTTGAAGCGGCTGGGCCCAAGTCTGCCGCCTTGTGGCAGGGTGGGGGCGTTGCAGGCGAAGCAAGGCTCTTAGCCTCCCAGGCGGGGCACAGGCCAGACTCCCCACAGGAGAACAGGTCCGTGGACGAGGGTCCCGCCCGCCCGCTCCGCCCGCCGCCGGGACCCGCTCCACCTGGCGCGGAACCGTGGCCGGCCCCTCTTCCCGGCCCCAGGTCCCTAGTTCTTCCCTGGCACTCTGCCTCTGCGGGGGTGGGAGAGCTGCTGGGAAGTGTGGTCCACGGGAAAACGCACGGTCCTCTGGATGGCAGGGAGGGCTTCCGTTAACTCTGACACCAGCCCAGGGACCCTGTGAACCTGGCCTGATATCTCAAGGGGGGGCGGGGGGGGGCACGTTGCCCGGAGGGATGCTTGCGGTGGGGGGGCCTGCTTGCGCCTGCGCGGCCCCCGCCTCTTGGCCCGTAAACCACCCGGCCGCGGCTCGGACAAAAGCCATCTCCTGGGCGCCTCCCCCCTGTTCTTCCATCCGTAAAGGGGGGACCCCTTTACGGATGGAAGAACAGGGGGATCTTCGCAGTGGCGGGGACGGGACGGAGGGGTCTGCGGGTTTGCCGCCACGTAGGCCAGTTGCTCGCACCCCGGCCCCCCTGTGTCCGTGCTCCATGGAGGAGGTGGGCCGCTTATGGCGGGATGCAGGCGTCCTGCGGGGCTCAAGGGACGGCGTGGGCACTCCCCGGGCGAGAGAGGGCACCCGGGACCCGAGAGAGCACCCGGGAAAATGCCCCGCCCTGGCCCCCGTGGCTCCAGTGGCCTCCCTAGGCTCCTGCCGTGGGGCCTGGTCCCGCCCACCTGGGCCCAGGTTCTCCGCAGGTGAATGCCTTTTGCGGACAGCAAGGACCACAGGCCGCGGATGCCTTCACGGGGAGGGGGGGTTCGAGCTCTGTGGGACCCGGGTCCCAGCGGACACAGTCCCTTCTCGCGAAGTCCAGCCCAGACTTTAGAGAGTAGAAGCGTCTCGGTGCAGGTTTGCCGCCTCGGGGCAGGGTGGGGCCGTTTGAGCCAAGAAAGACTCTCAGCCCCCCAGGCAGGTCTCAGGCCCGAGTCCCCCCGGGAGACGGGGTCCCTGGGCGTGGGTCCGGCCCGCCCGGGCCCCTGCCCACCAGGCGCGGAACCCTGGCCCGCCCCTCATCGAGGCCCCGGGGCCCTAGTTCTTCCCTGGCACTCTGCCTCTGCCGGGGTGGGAGACGCGCTGGCAAGTGTGGTCCACGGGAAAAGGAACGGACCTCTGGGTGGCGGGCAGAGCTTCCAGTTCCACGGACAGGACCCCAGGGACTCTGTGAAGCGGGCCTGATATGTCCAGGGTGGGGCCCGTTGCCCCGAGGGAGGCTTCTGGTGGGGCTGCCTGCCCTCTGCCTGCCGGGTCCCGCGTCTTGGCCCGAAACCGGCCAGCGGCGGCTCTGACAAATGCCATCTCCTGGGGGCCTCCCCCCTGTTCCTCCATCCGTAAGGGGCGACCCCCTTACGGATGGAGGAACAGGGGGATCTTCGCAGTGGGGCGGTCGGGACGGAGGGGTCTGCGCGTCTCCAGCCACTTAGCCCAGTGACCCGCAGCCCCGGCCCCAGAGTTCCAAGCTCCATGGAGGCAGGGGGCCTCTTATCACGGGAAGCAGGTGTCTCGCGGGGCTCCAGGGACGGCGTGGGCACTCTCTAGGCGAGAGAGGGTGCCCGTGCCCCGAGAGAGCCCCGGCGAGAGCCCGAGGCCTGGCCGCAGAGGCTGCCGTTGCCTCCCCCGGGCTCCTACCATGGGGCCTGGCCCCTGCTCTCCCGAGGCCCTGGTTCGCCGCAGGTGAATGCCTTTTGCGGACGCCAAGGACAGGAGGCCGCCGATTCCCCTCACAGAGGTGGGGGTTCGAGCTCTGGGGGACTGAGGTCGCAGCGGTCTCACTCCATTTTTGGGTGCTTCTGCACAGACTGGAGGGTTGAAGCGGCTGGGCCCAAGTCTGCCGCCTTGTGGCAGGGTGGGGGCGTTGCAGGCGAAGCAAGGCTCTTAGCCTCCCAGGCGGGGCACAGGCCAGACTCCCCACAGGAGAACAGGTCCGTGGACGAGGGTCCCGCCCGCCCGCCCCGCCCGCCGGGACCCGCTCCACCTGGCGCGGAACCGTGGCCGGCCCCTCTTCCCGGCCCCAGGTCCCTAGTTCTTCCCTGGCACTCTGCCTCTGCGGGGGTGGGAGAGCTGCTGGGAAGTGTGGTCCACGGGAAAACGCACGGTCCTCTGGATGGCAGGGAGGGCTTCCGTTAACTCTGACACCAGCCCAGGGACCCTGTGAACCTGGCCTGATATCTCAAGGGGGGGGCGGGGGGGGGCACGTTGCCCGGAGGGATGCTTGCGGTGGGGGGGCCTGCTTGCGCCTGCGCGGGCCCCGCCTCTTGGCCCGTAAACCACCCGGCCGCGGCTCGGACAAAAGCCATCTCCTGGGCGCCTCCCCCCTGTTCTTCCATCCCGTAAAGGGGGACCCCTTTACGGATGGAAGAACAGGGGGATCTTCGCAGTGGCGGGGACGGGACGGAGGGGTCTGCGGGTTTGCCGCCACGTAGGCCAGTTGCTCGCACCCCGGCCCCCTGTGTCCGTGCTCCATGGAGGAGGTGGGCCGCTTATGGCGGGATGCAGGCGTCCTGCGGGGCTCAAGGGACGGCGTGGGCACTCCCCGGGCGAGAGAGGGCACCCGGGACCCGAGAGAGCACCCGGGAAAATGCCCCGCCCTGGCCCCCGTGGCTCCAGTGGCCTCCCTAGGCTCCTGCCGTGGGGCCTGGTCCCGCCCACCTGGGCCCAGGTTCTCCGCAGGTGAATGCCTTTTGCGGACAGCAAGGACCACAGGGCCGCGGATGCCTTCACGGGGAGGGGGGTTCGAGCTCTGTGGGACCCGGGTCCCAGCGGACACAGTCCCTTCTCGCGAAGTCCAGCCCAGACTTTAGAGAGTAGAAGCGTCTCGGTGCAGGTTTGCCGCCTCGGGGCAGGGTGGGGCCGTTTGAGCCAAGAAAGACTCTCAGCCCCCCAGGCAGGTCTCAGGCCCGAGTCCCCCCGGGAGACGGGGTCCCTGGGCGTGGGTCCGGCCCGCCCGGGCCCCTGCCCACCAGGCGCGGAACCCCTGGCCCGCCCCTCATCGAGGCCCCGGGGCCCTAGTTCTTCCCTGGCACTCTGCCTCTGCCGGGGTGGGAGACGCGCTGGCAAGTGTGGTCCACGGGAAAAGGAACGGACCTCTGGGTGGCGGGCAGAGCTTCCAGTTCCACGGACAGGACCCCAGGGACTGTGAAGCGGGCCTGATATGTCCGGGGTGGGGCCCGTTGCCCCGAGGGAGGCTTCTGGTGGGGCTGCCTGCCCTCTGCCTGCCGGGTCCCGCGTCTTGGCCCGAAACCGGCCAGCGGCGGCTCTGACAAATGCCATCTCCTGGGGGCCTCCCCCCTGTTCCTCCATCCGTAAGGGGCGACCCCCTTACGGATGGAGGAACAGGGGGATCTTCGCAGTGGGGCGGTCGGGACGGAGGGGTCTGCGCGTCTCCAGCCACTTAGCCCAGTGACCCGCAGCCCGGCCCCAGAGTTCCAAGCTCATGGAGGCAGGGGGCCTCTTATCACGGGAAGCAGGTGTCTCGCGGGGCTCCAGGGACGGCGTGGGCACTCTCTAGGCGAGAGAGGGTGCCCGTGCCCCGAGAGAGCCCCGGCGAGAGCCCGAGGCCTGGCCGCAGAGGCTGCCGTTGCCTCCCCCGGGCTCCTACCATGGGGCCTGGCCCTGCTCTCCCGAGGCCCTGGTTCGCCGCAGGTGAATGCCTTTTGCGGACGCCAAGGACAGGAGGCCGCCGATTCCCTCACAGAGGTGGGGGTTCGAGCTCTGGGGGACTGAGGTCGCAGCGGTCTCACTCCATTTTTGGGTGCTTCTGCACAGACTGGAGGGTTGAAGCGGCTGGGCCCAAGTCTGCCGCCTTGTGGCAGGGTGGGGGCGTTGCAGGCGAAGCAAGGCTCTTAGCCTCCCAGGCGGGGCACAGGCCAGACTCCCCACAGGAGAACAGGTCCGTGGACGAGGGTCCCGCCCGCCCGCCCCGCCCGCCGGGACCCGCTCCACCTGGCGCGGAACCGTGGCCGGCCCCCTCTTCCCGGCCCCAGGTCCCTAGTTCTTCCCTGGCACTCTGCCTCTGCGGGGGTGGG